>NW_013879016.1:0-293 GCF_000517525.1 Limulus polyphemus
AAATCTTGTGTCTTCTTATTGACAGTACACAGTATTGTTAAATCTTGTGTCTTCTTATTGACAGTACACAGTATCGTTAAATCTTATGTCTTCTTATTGACAGTACACAGTATCGTTAAATCTTGTGTCTTCTAATTAACATTACACAGTATCGTTAAATCTCGTGTCTTCTTATAGACAGTACACAGTATCGTTAAATCTTGTTTCTTGTAATTGACATTAGATAGTATCGTTAAATCTTGTGTCTTCTAATTGACATTACACAGTATCGTTAAATCTTGTATCTTCTTATT
>NW_013879017.1:0-296 GCF_000517525.1 Limulus polyphemus
TAGCTTACAGTGTTAGTTACGTACTGCGAAACTCCCGCCAATTCTCAAAGGTTGCAGAATATTCGTGAACATAAGAATCGACAATATATCCACTTCCGTAACTGATTAAATAAAGCTCAGTATTGTTGCCGGAATTTTCGAGAAAATCTTTCCTGTGCCTACAAAAACAGCCAAGGCGACGTGCCATAAAAAAAAAAAAAGCTTAAAAAGTTGGCTAGGAACCTGCTATAACCATGTGCTATTAGTCTATAAACCTATTTTGCTAACCCTTATCAACAGGAAAATTTACGACATTT
>NW_013879018.1:0-850 GCF_000517525.1 Limulus polyphemus
TTTAAACCAACGAATATGAGATCGTAATATAACACCCTTAATTTTGTCAACATCCAAAGCAGTCAAAGCCATCTCTAAGTCATATAATTTAAGTCGGGAACGTGAAGGACAGCGGTCCAATAACCGATATTCTCTCTGAATAGATCGCAACAAAGATTTCTTACGAGCACGAGAGGCCGCCCCCCGCCGTTTAGCATAAGCAACAGTCATCTGTCTAATAACATCCTTGAGAGCAACATACCAAGATAACACACTAGCTTGATACACGGGCCACAATTTACTACGTGCTATGAGTTTTGAAAGATGTTAATTATGTTTCTACTATAACCGATTTTCGATTTGTTCCTAGAGGTTTGAGTTGTTAGCATTTTAATAATGCTTTGTTGAAAGATGTTAATTATGTTTCTACTATAACCAAACTCATAGCACGTAGTAAATTGTGGCCTGTGTATCAAGTTAGTATGTTATCTTGGTATGTTTGAAAGATGTTAATTATGTTTCTACTATAACCATCATGCTTTGCTGTCAGTTGTTTTGGATTTTCGATGTGTTCCTAGAGGTTTGAGTTATTGGCATTTTAATAATGCTTTGTTTTTTTCACCAATGGTTTCCTTTAAGTGTTTCTCTGATATTATTCGTGACTTCTCCTTGGTGGATGTTTGTCGTTTGTTATGTGGTGATCAACGTATTTTTACCTGGCGCAGGTTTATCAGGGGGGAACTTTTTCAATCTCGTATTGATCGCATTCTAATTACTGCTACCTTGCAACAGTTTGTCGCAGACTTGACCTACTGGCATCTCGAGAACAACAAACTGGAAATTGATCGAGAGAGAAATCTAACACCACGTT
>NW_013879019.1:0-297 GCF_000517525.1 Limulus polyphemus
AGGTATGGTTGTATAATCCCAGGAAGACCAAAGGGAAGTCTCCTAAGTTGTCTTCTCCATGGGAAGGCCCATATGACATAGTGGGTCGTCTCTCAGACGTGACTTTCCGGGTAAAATGTGGTCGGCGAGGTAAGCCAAAAGTGGTGCATGCCAACAGGCTTTGGCGTTATCACGTTCCAGGACATTTCAGTTGGGACGAAGTGGAAAACAGAACAAATGACGCTGCTGAAGACGTGCCACCTGAAGAAGCCACCGTCGAAGAAGAAACTCTACTCAAGTTTGAGAAGGGAAATGGTG
>NW_013879020.1:0-414 GCF_000517525.1 Limulus polyphemus
GACCTGTTGATGCTGCTATCGTGTCACTTACAGATGTACATACATACATATAACTTAAGGACTACAAGAGACCTGTTGATGCTGCTATCGTGTCACTTACAGATGTACATACAAACATATAACTTAAGGATTACAAGAGACCTGTTGATGCTGCTATCGTGTCACTTACAGATGTACATACAAACATATAACTTAAGGATTACAAGGGACCTGTTGATGCTGCTATCATGTCACTTACAGATGTACATACATACATATAACTTAAGGACTACAAGGGACCTGTTGATGCTGCTATCATGTCACTTACAGATGTACATACATACATATAACTTAAGGACTACAAGGGACCTGTTGATGCTGCTATCGTGTCACTTACAGATGTACATACAAACATATAACTTAAGGACTACAAGA
>NW_013879021.1:0-297 GCF_000517525.1 Limulus polyphemus
GGCAGATAGATATGTAAACAGATAGATAGATATGTAGACAGATAGTTAGATAAACTGGCAGATAGATATGTAAACAGATAGATAGATATGTAGATAGTTAGATAAACAGGCAGATAGATATGTAGATAGTTAGATGTGTAGATAGTTAGATAAACTGGCAGATAGATATGTAAACAGATAGATAGATATGTAGATAGTTAGATAAACAGGCAGATAGATATGTAGATAGTTAGATAGATATGTAGACAGATAGATGTGTAGATAGTTAGATAAACAGGCAGATAGATATGTAGATAG
>NW_013879022.1:0-297 GCF_000517525.1 Limulus polyphemus
TTGTAGTTTATCACTGACATTATTTAGCTGTATTATTAGTATCTTGTAGTTTATCACTGACATTATTTAGCTGTGTTACTAGTCTCTTGTAGTTTATCACTGACATTATTTAGCTGTATTATTAGTATCTTGTAGTTTATCACTGACATTATTTAGCTGTATATTTAGTCTCTTGTAGTTTATCACTGACATTCTTTAGCTGTATCATTAGTATCTTGTAGTTTATCACTGGTATCCTTTAGCTGTATTATTAGTCTCTTGTAGTTTATCACTGACATTATTTAGCTGTATTATTAG
>NW_013879023.1:0-296 GCF_000517525.1 Limulus polyphemus
CCATTTTATAACATTATTGGTCGATATAGTACCATCTTACAATATTATTAGTCCATAAAGTATCATTTTATAACATTATTGGTCCATAAAGTACCATTTTATAATATTATTGGTCCATAAAGTACCATTTTATAACATTATTGATCGATATAGTACCATCTTACAATATTATTGGTCCATAAAGTATCATTTTATAATATTATTGGTCTATAAAGTACCATTTTATAATATTATTGGTCTATAAAGTACCATTTTATAACATTATTGGTCGATATAGTACCATCTTACAATATTAT
>NW_013879024.1:0-292 GCF_000517525.1 Limulus polyphemus
ATATTATAGTTAATTACCTTTATAGTGGTAATTTTGTAAACTAAACTATAAAATGTAAAGTAAATATACATGTGGTAGTTAATTACCTTTATAGTGGTAATTTTGTAAAACTAAAATATAAAAAGTACTGTAAATATACATATAGTAGTTAATTACCTTATAGTGGTAATTTTGTAAAACTAAACTATGAAAATACTGTAAATATACATATGGTAGTTAATTACCTTTATAGTGGTAATTTTGTAAACTAAACTATAAAACGTACTGTAAATATACATATGGTAGTTAATTA
>NW_013879025.1:0-297 GCF_000517525.1 Limulus polyphemus
GAGTATCGTTAAATCTTGTGTCTTCTTTTTGACAGTACACAATATTGATAAATCCTGTATCTTCTTATTGAAAGACTCAGTATTGTTAAATCTTGTGTCTTTTTACTGACAGTACACAGTATTGATAAATCCTGTATATTCTTATTGAAAGGACACATTATTGTTAAATCTTGTGTCTTCTTATTGAAAGTACACAGTAGTGATAAATCCTTTATCTTCTTATTGACAGGACACAGTATTGTTAAATCTTGTGTCATCTTATTGACAGTACAAAGTATTGATAAATCCTGTATCTTC
>NW_013879026.1:0-642 GCF_000517525.1 Limulus polyphemus
AAGTTAGTTCGTCTTTAACGTTAAATAACCAAATTCCTGGGGTTCTAGTTTTATAAAAATAGAATGGTTTAGGAATGATTATTCTTTTCTCA
The DNA here is from genome assembly GCF_000517525.1 of Limulus polyphemus. Classification (NCBI taxonomy): domain Eukaryota; kingdom Metazoa; phylum Arthropoda; class Merostomata; order Xiphosura; family Limulidae; genus Limulus; species Limulus polyphemus. The sequence goes on from NW_013879026.1 coordinate 93, forward strand.
CATAGTTCTGATATCTTATTCTTAATTCTTGTGAATATCACGTAGTTACAAGTTACTATAGGTGTTGAATACATACCTGAGTTAGGATCACAAACTCTGATAGGTCCGTCTATACAATTTAACATGTCTTCCTCAGTCATTTCAACATATGTATGTTGATCACTCGAAACAGCAATATACGGTTTATCATTTTCAATAGTTAGTGCTAACGTGTCTTTACCGATAGCAATAAATCATTCAGTTTAAACTATATAAGATATCCTATCAGTCGCTTTCAAGGGGTATCTCTATAAATATTCGTAGAGTATCCTTAACTGCGGCTGTCTTTACATCAGCCCATGTGTAATACATATAAATCTGATCACTATGAGTAGGTATGATAACTTGTAAATGTGGAGGTAATCTCCTTTCAATTTCATCTAGTACTCTCTCTAACTTACTTGGTGGTAAGAAGTAAGAGCTTAGCTTCTTATCTGCGGCTACATATAATGCTTGTATTAACTTAGCTAATTCCGTTCTACTATTAGCTACTGTAAACGCTAATTGTTGC
>NW_013879027.1:0-298 GCF_000517525.1 Limulus polyphemus
GGCCCTGGAATCGCTTAACCTTAGTTCTCACCCTGTTCTCGTCGATATTCAACACCGATTGGCCCACTTTTCTCTATCTGCTATTTCCATCCAGTTTTTCTGGATCCCTGGCCACGTCGGTATTCACGGGAACGAGCTCGCTGACACCGCAGCTACGTCCGTCTGCTCTGGTGCCATCACGGCCGTGCCTGTCCCATACATGGACAACGGTCCTGTCTTCAAGGCGCGGCTTCGTGTCAGTTGGCAGTCGACTTGGAGTGAGCAACGCCATAACAAGCTTTTCAAGATCAAACCTTCC
>NW_013879028.1:0-297 GCF_000517525.1 Limulus polyphemus
AGATGATACAGCAGGAAAGGCTGCTACCCAGAAAGGTTGTTGGGACTGTGGAAAGCATGGACATCTGAGGAGCCATTGTAGGAAGAATATTACCAACAGGTCGGCCTCAAGGAACCAGTAGTGGTTGGTGTTGAGCAACGCCCACCAACCCCCATCATGAAAGTCCCAACAGCTAGGTGTAAAATGCCAAGCACACACAATGTCTATGTGACAGGAAAGCTAGATGGCAAAAGGTGCAACTTTGTCATAGACTCTGCATCTCAGCAAACCTTTGTGAGCATCAAGGTGTTAGATCAT
>NW_013879029.1:0-293 GCF_000517525.1 Limulus polyphemus
GTGATTTAACACCTTGATGCTCACAAGGGTTTGCTGAGATGCAGAGTCTATGACAAAGTTGCACCTTTGACCATCCAGCTTTCCTGTCACATAGACACCGTGTGTGCTTGGCATTTTACACCTAGCTGTAGGGACTTTCATGATGGGGGTTGGTGAGTGTCCCTCAACACCAACCACTACTAGTCTTCTTGAGGCTGACTTGTTGGTAATATTCTTCATACACTGGCTCCTCATATATCCTTGCTCTCCACAGTTCCAACAGCCTTTCTGGGTAGCAGCCTTTCCTGCTGTAT
>NW_013879030.1:0-210 GCF_000517525.1 Limulus polyphemus
AGCTTTCTGCTCCTCTGTCCATCCGTTCATCTCTGCCAGTAACTCAAACTGTGCTCTATATGCTTCCCACGGAGCCTTTCCATCGAATTCCTGTGGCTTCCTTTGCACTGGATCACTCCTATTACTGACATTCATATCTGGGATGTGACTTCTAACGGGACTGAATATGTCTGCATTAGGGTTTAGCTGCGGGTTCTGTAAAGGCTTGCC
>NW_013879031.1:0-297 GCF_000517525.1 Limulus polyphemus
TTTGAGAACTTTTCGGTTCTGTAGCACCTAATATATACCTGTTATGGTTGTGAGAACAGAACTTTTTGGTTCTGTAGCACCTAATATGTACCTGTTGTGGTTGTGACAACAGAACTTTTCTGTTCTGTAGCACCTTATATGTACCTGTCATGGTTGTGACAACAGAACTTTTTGGTTCTGTAGCACCTAATACATACCTGTTATGGTTTTGACAACAGAACTTTTTAGTTCTGTAGCACCTTATATGTACCTGTCATGGTTGTGACAACAGAACTTTTTGGTTCTGTAGCACCTAAT
>NW_013879032.1:0-808 GCF_000517525.1 Limulus polyphemus
CCAGTGATAGGGTAAAGTATGTAGAGTATTTACTACACCAGGGAAAGGGTACAGTATGTAGAGTATTTACTGAACCAGGGAAAGGTACAATATGTAAGGTATTTACTAAACCAGGGATAGATTGAACTATGTCGAATGATTACTACACCAGGGATAGGGTACACTATTTAGAGTATTTATTACACCAGGGATAGGGTACTTTACGTAGAGTATTTACTCAACCAGGGATAGTGTAACTACGTAGAGTATTTATTACACAAGGGATAGGTACAATATGTCGAGTATTTACTACACCAAGTAAATCCTCTACATACTGTACCCTATCTCGGTGCAGTAAATACTCTACATAGTGTACCCTATCCCTGGTGCAGTAAATACTCTACATACTGTACCCTATCCATGGTGTAGTAAATACTCGACAGAGTTCACCCTATTTCTGGTGCAGTAAATACTCTACATAGTGTACTATATTCCTGGTGAAGTAAATACTCTACATACTGTACCCTATCACTGGTGCAGTAGATACTCTACATAGTGTACCCTATCCCGGCACCAGGAATATAGTTCACTATGTAGAGTATTTACTGCACCAGAAATATGGTGAACTATGTCGAGTATTGACTACACCAGCGATAGGGTACACTATGTCGAGTATTTACTACACCAAGGATAGGGTACACTATGTAGAGTATTTACTGCACCAGGGATAGGGTACAGTATATAGAGTATTTAGTGTACAAGGGATAGGGTAAAGTATGTAGAGTTTTTACTAAACCAGGGATAGGGTTCACTATGTAGAGTATTTACT
>NW_013879033.1:0-550 GCF_000517525.1 Limulus polyphemus
GTACACAGTATTGTTAAATCTTGTGTGTTCTTATTGATAGTACACAGTATTTATAAATCTTGTGTCTTCTTATTGACAGAACACAGTATTGTTAAATCTTGTGTCTTCTTATTGGCAGTACACAGAATCGTTAAATCTTGTGTCTTCTTATTGATAGTACACAGTATCGTTAAATCTTGTGTTTTCTTACTGAGAGTACACATTATCGTTAAATCTTGTGTGTTCTTATTGATAGTACAAAGTATTTATAAATCTTGTGTCTTCTTATTGACAGTACACAGTAATGTTTAGTCTTGTGTCTTCTTATTGTGTTCTTATTGATAGTACACAGTATTTATAAATCTTGTGTCTTCTTATTGACAGTACACAGTATTGTTAAGTCTTGTGTCTTCTTATTGACAGTACACAGTATTGTTAAATCTTGTGTCTTTTTATTGACAGTACACAGTATTGTTAAATCTTGTGTCTTCTTATTGAGAGTACACAGTATTGTTAAATCTTGTGACTTCTTACTGACAGTACACAGTATAGTTAAATCTTGTGTCTTCTT
>NW_013879034.1:0-218 GCF_000517525.1 Limulus polyphemus
ATACTGTTTACTGTCAATAAGAAGACACAAGATTTAACGATACTGTGTACTGTCAATAAGAAGACACAATATTTAACGATACTGTGTACTGTCAGTAAGAAGAGACAATATTCGACGATAATGTGTACTGTCAGTAAGAAAACACAAGATTTAACAATAATGTGTCCTGTCAATAAGAAGACACAAGATTTATCGATACTGTGTACTGTCAATAAAAA
>NW_013879035.1:0-588 GCF_000517525.1 Limulus polyphemus
ATCTTCAGCTTCCTTTATCTTTCTTATATGTGTTTAGTATTTATAATTTAGTACAATCTTTATTGTAATCATTATGACATTGACTTTTATTAATTACCAGTCATTGTAAAGTTCTGTGTAAAGGTTGTTTTGATAATTTTAACACATTAAACGAGCGTTTTAGTTTCATCAATCACTGGATAAACTTATTATAAAATGCTGATCTTGTAATGCACACACACTGAGTGGAAGCAGGAAAAATATCACTATCAACATCAAGGTTTTATCAAGGATTACAGAAATATCAGTCCACGCATAAGTCACATGTAAATATGTGATCCTTGATATTATAGTCACATGTAAATATGTGATCCTTGATATTACAGTTCACATGTAAACCTTGATATTATTAAATATGTGATCCTTGATATTATAGTCACATGTAAATATGTGATCCTTGATATTACAGTCACATGTAAATATGTGATCCTTGATATTATAGTCACATGTAAATCCAAGGATCACATATTTTACATGTGAACTGTAATATCAAGGATCACATATTTACATGTGACTATAATATCAAGGATCACATATTTACATGTGACT
>NW_013879036.1:0-297 GCF_000517525.1 Limulus polyphemus
CATTAACTTTAATAAAGCCAATTTATCTCTCTTGATATACAACGTCATGCTTATTAGTATCACTATTAAGCATAAGGTTATTATCACTGAGTTAGATAATCTCCATTTATCTAACTTCTGTTCACCAGCTGTAGTACGTAATTGTTCTACATGCTGTTGAAATTCCTTAATACTTAATCCTGACTTTTGAAGGGGTAAATGTTTAGTATTTTCTAACATATCTTTTAGTCCTTTAGTATCTGTCTCTATATCTATACTCTGAATTAACTGTGATTCTTCTTTCGTTAGTAACTCTTG
>NW_013879037.1:0-297 GCF_000517525.1 Limulus polyphemus
GTGTCTTCTTATTGAAAGTACACAGTATCGTTAAATCTTGTGTCTTCTTATTGACAGTACACATTATCGTTAAATCTTGTGTCTTCTTATTGACAGTACACAGTATCGTTAAATCTTGTGTCTTCTTATTGACAGGACACATTATTGTTAAATCTTGTGTTTTCTTACTGACAGTACACATTATCGTTGAATATTGTGTCTTCTTATTGAGAGTACACAGTTTTGTTAAATCTTGTGTCTTCTTATTGACAGTACAGAGTATCGTTAAATCTTGTGTCTTCTTATTGACAGTACACA
>NW_013879038.1:0-297 GCF_000517525.1 Limulus polyphemus
ACGGCTGAAAGGGCGAGCATGTTTGGTGGGATGGGGATTCGAACCTGCGACCCTCAGATTGGAATACACTATGCCATTGCCATATTTTTCATTATGATATATATATATATAGCTTTGATAGAAAACTTTTAAAGATGATTCCTAGCTAGTTTAGTTACGATTTTAGTTTTTGCGTTTAATTTGTATTTTTTTGCTTAAGTTGAACCATAAACTAATTACTTTTTCACTAACTACACATACAAATGGTATTGATTCATAAATATATTTATTTCTATTCGTGAGTGATTTCGTCAGTTC
>NW_013879039.1:0-384 GCF_000517525.1 Limulus polyphemus
TAACTTTGAATAATGTTGAATTATATGCTAACTTTGAATAATGTTGAGTTACATGTTAACTTTTAATAATGCTGGGTTGTAAATTAACTTTCTATAATGTTGAATTACATGTTAACTTTTAATAATGCTGGGTTGTAAATTAACTTTCTATAATGTTGAATTATATGATAACTTTGAATAATGTTAAGTTACATGCTAACTTTGAATAATGTTGAGTTACATGTTAACTTTTAATAATGCTGGGTTGTAAGTTAACTTTCTATAATGTTGAATTATATGCTAACTTTGAATAATGTTGAATTATATGCTAACTTTGAATAATGTTGAGTTACATGTTAACTTTTAATAATGCTGGGTTGTAAATTAACTTTCTATAATGTTAAA
>NW_013879040.1:0-294 GCF_000517525.1 Limulus polyphemus
GTATATGTAACAGATCATTACTAGTATATTTAACAAAACATTACTAGTATAATTAACAGAACATTACTAGTATAAATAACAGAAAATTACTAGTATAATTAACAGAACATTACTAGTATAGGTAACAGATCATTACTAGTATACGTAACAGAACATTACTAGTATAATTAACAGAACATTACTATTATAGGTAACAGATCATTACTAGTATAATTAACAGAATATTACTAGTATAATTAACAGAATATTACTAGTATAGGTAATAGAAAATTACTAGTATAATTAACAGAACAT
>NW_013879041.1:0-297 GCF_000517525.1 Limulus polyphemus
TTTTATGTAAACAGTGTTCCTACTACTGCTGTTTGTTTTTCACACCATAACAATTGTTGTTGTAACAAATGCTTTATGTAAACAGTGTTCCGACCAATACTGTGTTTGTTGTTCACACCATAACAATTGTTGTTGTAACAAATGCTTTATGTAAACAGTGTTCCGACCAATACTGTGTTTGTTTTTCACACCATAACAATTGTTGTTGTAACAAATGGTTTATGTAAACAGTGTTCCTACCACTACTGAGTTTGTTTTTCACACCATAACAATTGTTGTTGTAACAAATGGTTTATG
>NW_013879042.1:0-413 GCF_000517525.1 Limulus polyphemus
CCTTCCATATCTCCTTTAAAACAAACAGTAGGAAGGTAAAACTCTGCATATTACTACGCAACGTTAAAGTGTACCTACATACCAAATTTGGTGAAGAATCATCAATTTAGGACCCTCTGGTAACAAGAAATCGAAAAAAATTCAATAACAAAAAGCTTCACTGCAGTACACATACGCTTTCAGAAAAAACAATGAAAGAGTAACATAAAACGACCACAAAAGTCGCAAAAATGATAATAGAAGGCTAGAATTTTGCATGTAAATATGCAAGTATGCAACGAACGTTCATACAAATAAGGGTAACATAAAACGACCACAAAAGTCGCAAAAATGATAATAGAAGGCTAGATTTTTGCATATAAATACGCAAGTATGCAACGAAGGTTCATATAAAATTTGGAAATGATCCGTCC
>NW_013879043.1:0-444 GCF_000517525.1 Limulus polyphemus
GATAGTAGACCCTTAAAACCAAATAATGATATTAAGAGTACACCCTTAAAACCAAATAGTGATATTAATAGTATACTTTTAAAACCAAATAGTGATATTGATAGTAGACCCTTAAAACCAAATAATGATATTAAGAGTACACCCTTAAAACCAAATAGTGATATTAATAGTATAATTTTAAAGCCAAATAGTGATATTAATAGTATAATTTTGAAACCAAGTAGTGATATTAATAGTATACCCTTAAAACCAAATAGTGATATTAATAGTATAATTTTAAAACCAAATAGTGATATTTTTTGAGGGTGTACTTTTCCCAAATAGTGATATTAATAGTAGACCCTTAAAACTAAATAATGAAATTAATAGTATAATTTTAAAAACAAATAGTGATATTAATAGTATACTCTTAAAACCAAATAGTGATATTAATAGTAAACCTTT
>NW_013879044.1:0-297 GCF_000517525.1 Limulus polyphemus
CTGGCTAACCAACTATAACCAACACTAGGCTTCAGTTGCCCTTTTATACGTAGTTATAAATAGTGCGTGGTTAGTCCCACATAATCTCGTCTACATCGAGAACAAACATATCGATAAAGAACGTAGAAGCGTTGAAGTTTGTCGATTCTGTCTTTTATTTTGAAAAAGTTCGCAATTATCAATATTCATTTTAGGCTATACACACACACACATCGAAATTTATGGATAATTTGATTTCAAGATATTCTTTCTATTTCTCAGCACATAACTGTTTTTACACTTTAATGGAAGACGTAC
>NW_013879045.1:0-296 GCF_000517525.1 Limulus polyphemus
AGTCTACTTCACGATCTATTTGTTTTAGAGCGAAATTGAGATATCTTCTGTGTCTACTTTACGAAATATGTGTTTTAGAGCCACATTGAGATATCTACAGTGTCTACATTGTGAACTTATTTGTTTTAGAGCCACCTTCAGATATCAACTGTGTACATTTTACGATATATTTGTTTAGAGCCACATTGAGATATCTACTGAGTCTACTTCACGATCTATTTGTTTTAGAGCGAAATTGAGGTATCTACTGAGTCTATTTCACGATCTATTTGTTTTAGAGCGAAATTGAGATATCT
>NW_013879046.1:0-297 GCF_000517525.1 Limulus polyphemus
ACACTAATCCACTTACATATATTACATAATGTAATTTACTGTGGAGGTAGGTGTATGTTAATCACACTAATCCACTTACATATATTACATAATGTAATTTACTGTGGAGGTAGGTGTATGTTAATCACACTAATCCACTTACATATATTATATAACAATGTCATTTACTGTGGAGGTAGGTGTATGTTAATCACACTAATCCACTTACATATATTATATAACAGTGTCATTTACTGTGGAGGTAGGTGTATGTTAATCACATTAGTCCACTTACATATATTATATAACAATGTCATT
>NW_013879047.1:0-296 GCF_000517525.1 Limulus polyphemus
CTTCTTGTTTCTTTTCTTTTTCCTCTAACAACTGCCGTAATTTCTCTTCTTGTTTAATTTCTCGTTCTTCTTGTTTATTTTGTTGTTCGAGCTGCCATTGTTGCAGGTTTTCTTGCAACTGCTGTTGTGTCTCTTCTTGTTTCTTTTCTTTTTCCTCTAACAACTGTTGTAACTTCTCTTCTCGTTCTTCTTGTTTCTTTTCTTTTCCTTCAACAACTGTTGTAATCTCTTCTCTTCTTGTTTCTTTTCTTGTTTCTTTTCTATGCTCTTGTATTGCAGCCATCAAGTCTGCTATG
>NW_013879048.1:0-293 GCF_000517525.1 Limulus polyphemus
AATTGAGTGGTGAGGGTTGAGAACCTCATATCACATTACAGATTATTTATGCCCATTGTGCCACAGTGTTTCTTTGTTAATATTCTGTGGAGAATTAAAGGTGGCAACTTTTTCAATATTCCTACATGAAAATTCTATTCCTATCAATAAACATTGGTTTTTGTGTACTAAAATATTTAATTCAATGTTGATAGAAATTTTATTATTGTAGTAAAGTCAACAAAATCTGAGCAGTATACTAGCTACGATATAAAATTGTGTTGTTAGCACATCTTTTTTTCAAGTAATTTTAG
>NW_013879049.1:0-796 GCF_000517525.1 Limulus polyphemus
CGATTACGGTCGGCGGGAACTGAGGATAGCAGACACAGAGATCGGAACTATAGTTGGCGGGACGGACAATTAAGTCTAAGCGCGATAGAAAGTGAGTGAATTGTTGTGAACTATAGTGTGTGTAACTGTGGAAATTAAGTACATTACAAAGTTGTATTGAGGAAGAATAAACAAGTTTTATAAAGAAAGGACTTGTATCTTAGAAGAATTAACAAACAAACATATAGAGACGTAACAAAGATTTTCTCCGAGTGAAACCATGCTGACTATCCAACAAAATTTTAAACTTTGATAAATGACTTTGCAAAGTATCTATTATAAAATTTTCCAAAACTTTTGAGCTTGTTAAGAAAAAGTTGGGAAGTGCAAGGAACGTTAACGCATCTGCACCAGATAATATTTACCCAAAGTTTTGAAAGAAGGTAAGGAATAATGAATAATGGGTAGGCACCAAAATATTGGAAGTTGGCTAATGATACTCCTATTTTCAAGAAAAGTGATAAAAATCGTCCCAGTGGTATGACACTGCTAAATTAGGGACGGTTAGCGCAGATAGCCCTCGTGTAGCTTTGCGCGAAATTCCAAAACAAACAAACATTAAGGGTAAGCAAAATGTTAGGATGGGAGGAGGGTTTTTGAGAGATGATACCGAAATGACTGGGTTATTAAATTATGCTCTTATTTCAGTTTTACACCATTCCTCAACCTTTATACTGCTAAATGGTAAATTATAAGAAAAGGTTATACAAGATAATCACTTAAATTCTAAGACTAGAGGGAAGGCAGCCAGTCATCA
>NW_013879050.1:0-416 GCF_000517525.1 Limulus polyphemus
AGGTGTACATTAAAAATGTAGTCTAATAAGATGTCCAACAAAAGTGTAGTCTAATAAGCTGTCCAACAAAAGTGTAGTCTAATAAGATGTTCAATAAAAATGTAGTCTAATAAGATGTCCAATAAAAATGTAGTCTAATAAGATGTACAATAAAAATGTAGTCTAATAAGATGTACAATAAAAATGTAGTCTAATAAGATGTACAATAAAAATGTAGTCTAATATGATGTACAATAAAAATGTAGTCTAATAACATGTACAATAAAAGTGTAGTCTAATAAGATGTACAATAAAAATGGATGTACAATAAAAATGTAGTCTAATAAGATGTACAATAAAAATGTAGTTTAATATGATGTACAATAAAAATTATTAGACTACATTTTTTTTTTATTGTACATCTTAGTAGTCTAATA
>NW_013879051.1:0-298 GCF_000517525.1 Limulus polyphemus
CATAGGAAAACACACATGGGAAAAACGTTTACCCATGTTAATCACATGAAGTACCCCAATGTAGTACATAATCAAGATAACCTACACAGTTGACGTATGTGGAAAACATAGGAAAACACACATGGGAAAAACTTTTACCCATGTTAATCACCTAAAGTACCCCAATGCAGTACATAATCAAGATAACCTACACAGTTGACGTATGTGGAAAACATAGGGAAACATACATAGGAAAATCGTTTACCCAAGTTAATCACCTGAAGTACCCCAATGTAGTACATAATCAAGATAACCTACA
>NW_013879052.1:0-766 GCF_000517525.1 Limulus polyphemus
TTTTTGTAGTATCAAGGTATGCACACACCATACCACCATTATAAGTACCACTTGCAGTTTTTGTAGTATCAAGGTATGCACACCATACCACCATTATAAGTACCACTTGCAGTTTTTGTAGTATTAAGGTATGCACACACCATACCACCATTATAAGTACCACTTGCAGTTTTTGTAGTATCAAGTGATGCACAGCATACCACCATTATAAATACCACTTGCAGTTTTTGTAGTATCAAGTGATGCACACCATACCACCATTATAAGTACCACTTGCAGTTTTTGTAGTATCAAGGTATGCACACACCATACCACCATTATAAGTACCACTTGCAGTTTTTGTAGTACCAAGTTATGCACACACCATACCACCATTATAAGTACCACTTGCAGTTTTTGTAGTATCAAGGTATGCACAACTTACTACCATTATAAGTACCACTTGCAGTTTTTGTAGTATCAAGGTATGCACGCCATCTGGCTGTACTTAGATTTCTACATATTTGTCGTGTGGTATTTCAGAATGATGGAATCTGGCAGTACCTGAAATACCACACGACAAATATGTAGAAATCAAAGTACAGCCAGATTCCAACATTCTGAAATACCACACAATAAATATGTAGAAATCAAAGTACAGCCAGATTCCAACATTCTGAAATACCACACAACAAATATGTAGAAATCAAAGTACAGCCAGATTCCAACATTCTGAAATACCACACGACAAATATGTAGAAATCAAATTTCCGAGAGCCTTGACTGC
>NW_013879053.1:0-297 GCF_000517525.1 Limulus polyphemus
TTATTCAAGCCGTCTCCAACCATTATTAGTATCAAAGTGGGTTCCTCGTCATCGAAGTTGGTTAGGTATATTGGACTATATAATATTAAATAATTTTTGTAATTAAAAACGCTGTACCTACAGAATAATGATACAAAAACAACTATACTTTAAAAAGTATCTGTCCTTTAAGGGTAACTGAATTTCACCAGAATCACATTGAGGATCATATTTTTATTCAGGAAGTTTTGGTGACGGGGATTCGAATACGTAATCCGCAGAATGCGAGTCGAGCGCACTAACCGTCTGGTTATGATA
>NW_013879054.1:0-320 GCF_000517525.1 Limulus polyphemus
ATAGAAGATGAATCTTGGTAATAGAGGAATAGGCTAAGTCATAGAAGATGAATCTTAGTAATAGAGGAATAGGCTAAGTCATAGAAGATGAATCTTGGTAATAGAGGAATAGGCTAAGTCATAGAAGATGAATCTTGGTAATAGAGGAATAGGCTAAGTCATAGAAGATGAATCTTAGTAATAAAGGAATAGGCTAAGTCATAGAAGATGAATCTAAATAATAGAATATGACGCTTAATCATAGACGATGAATCTTAGTAATAGAGGAATAGGCTAAGTCATAGAAGATGAATCTTGGTAATAGAGGAATAGGCTAAGTC
>NW_013879055.1:0-297 GCF_000517525.1 Limulus polyphemus
AGTAGAATATTGAATCATTGTTCACCATAGTAACCAGTAGAATATTGAATCATTGTTCACCATAGTAACAGTAGAATATTGAATCGTTGTTCACCATAGTAACAGTATAATATTGAATCATTGTACACCATAGTAACAGTAGAATATTGAATCGTTGTACACCATAGTAACAGTAGAATATTGAATCATTGTTCTCCATAGTAATAGTAGAATATTGAATCATTGTTCACCATAGTAACAGTAGAATATTGAATCGTTGTATACCATAGTAACAGTAGAATATTGAATCATTGTTCT
>NW_013879056.1:0-297 GCF_000517525.1 Limulus polyphemus
CAGTACCACAATAAGGTGATTTAATCATCTCTACACGAACAATAGTACCACAATGACGTGATTTAATTATCTCTACACGAACAACAGTACCACAATGACGTGATTTAATTATCTCTACACGAACAATAGTACCACATTGACGTAATTTAATTATCCCTACACGAACAATAGTACCACAATGACGTAATTTAATTATCTCTACACGAACAATAATACCACAATAAGGTGATTTAATTATCTCCACACGAACAATAATACCACAATGACGTGATTTAATTATCTCTACACGAACAATAA
>NW_013879057.1:0-719 GCF_000517525.1 Limulus polyphemus
CCGGTCAATAAGAAGTAAAAAGGATTTATCAATACTGTGTACTGTCAAAAAGAAGACACAAAGTTTAACGATACTGTGTACTATCAATAACAAGCCAAAAGATTTAACAATACTGTGTCCTGTCAATAAGAAGATACAGGATTTATCAATAACGTGTACTGTCAATAAGAAGACACAAGATTTATCAATACTGTGTCGTGTCAATAAGAAGATAAAGGATTTATCAATACTGTTCCTGTATCTTCTTATTGACAGGACTCAGTATTGTTAAATCTTGTGTCTTTTTACTGACAGTACACAGTATCGTTAAATCTTGTGGCTTGTTATTGATAGTACACAGTATCATTAAATGTTATGACTTGTTATGATAGTACACAGTATTGTTAAATCTTGTGTATTCTTATTGACAGTACACATTATTGATAAATCCTTTTTCTTCTTATTGACAGGACACAGTATTGTTAAATTATGTTTATTCTTATTGACAGTACACAGTATTGATAAATCCTGTATTTTCTTATTGACAGGACTTTATCAATAATGTGTACTGTCAATAAGAAGACACAAGATTTAACGATACTGTGTACTATCATAACAAGTCATAACATTTAATGATACTGTGTACTATCAATAACAAGCCACAAGATTTAACGATAGTGTGTACTGTCAGTAAAAAGACACAAGATTTAACAATACTGAGTCCTGTCAATAAGAAGATA
>NW_013879058.1:0-297 GCF_000517525.1 Limulus polyphemus
TATTGTAGGTTAATCCAATATGTAATATCTATGTTGTATTGTAGGTTAATCCAATATGTAATATCAAGGATGTATTGTAGGCTAATCCAATATGTAATATCAATGACGTATTGTAGACTAATCCAATATGTAATATCAATGACGTATTGTAGGTTAATCCAATATGTAATATCAAGGTTGTATTGTAGGTTAATCCAATATGCAATATCAAGGATGTATTGTAGGGTAATCCAATATGTAATATCAATGACGTATTGTAGACTAATCCAATATGTAATATCAATGACGTATTGTAGG
>NW_013879059.1:0-323 GCF_000517525.1 Limulus polyphemus
TTATTTCAGCTAGAGACCTGACTTGTGTTAGGTGAAGACAATTGTTATTTTGGGTCTGTTTATTTCAGCTAGAGACCTGACTGGTGTTAGGTGAAGACAACTGTTATTTTGGGTCTGTTTATTTCAGCTAGAGACCTGACTGGTGTTAGGTGAAGACAACTGTTATTTTGGGTCTGTTTATTTCAGCTAGAGACCTGACTTGTGTTAGGTGAAGACAACTGTTATTTTGGGTCTGTTTATTTCAGCTAGAGACCTGACTTGGTGTTAGGTGAAGACAACTGTTATTTTGGGTCTGTTTATTTCAGCTAGAGACCTGACTTGGT
>NW_013879060.1:0-296 GCF_000517525.1 Limulus polyphemus
CAGACTGGTAAATGTGTTATTTTATAGTATAGCAAGTAACACAGACTGATGAACTTGTTATTTTATAGAATAGCAAGTAACACAGGCTGATGAACTTGTTATTTTATAGAATAGCAAGTAACACAGGCTGATGAACTTGTTATTTTATAGTATAGCAAGTAACACAGACTGGTAAACGTGTTATTTTATAGTATATTAAGTAACAGACTGATAAATGTGTTATTTTATAGTATAGCAAGTAACACAGACTGGTAAACGTGTTATTTTATAGTATATTAAGTAACAGACTGATAAAT
>NW_013879061.1:0-297 GCF_000517525.1 Limulus polyphemus
AATTGAGCCGCTTCTACTGTCTTACATATACTCTGACAGTTGAGCCGCTTCTACTGTCTTACAGATACTCTAACAGTTGAGCCGCTTCTACTGTCTTACAAATACTCTGACAGTTAAGCCGCTTCTACTGTCTTACAGATACTCTGACAGTTAAGCCGCTTCTACTGTCTTACAGATACTCTGACAGTTGAGTCGCTTCTACTGTCTTACAGATACTCTAACAGTTGAGCCGCTTCTACTGTCTTACAAATACTCTGACAGTTAAGCCGCTTCTACTGTCTTACAGATACTCTGACA
>NW_013879062.1:0-302 GCF_000517525.1 Limulus polyphemus
TTGTTAAATCGTGTGTCTTCTTATTGGCAGTACACAGTTTTGTTAAATGTGTGTTTTCTTATTGACAGTACACAGTTTTGTTAAATCTTGTGTCTTCTTATTGAAAGACACAGTATTGTTAAATCTTGTGTCTTTTTATTGACAGTACACAGTATAGTTAAATATTGTGTCTTCTTATAGACAGTACACAGTTTTGTTAAATCTTGTATCTTGTTATTGCTGTGTACTTTCAATAAGAAGACAAATAATTTAAAGATACTCTGTACTTTTATCTTTAAGTCTTTTGTCTTCTTATTGACAGT
>NW_013879063.1:0-478 GCF_000517525.1 Limulus polyphemus
ATAAATCTTGTGTCTTCTTATTGACAGTACACAGTATTGTTAAATCTTGTGTCTTCTTATTGAAAGTACACAGTATCGTTAAATCTTGTGTCTTCTTATTGACAGTACACGGTATCGTTAAATCTTGTGTCTTCTTATTGACAGTACACAGTATCGTTAAATCTTGTGTCTTCTTATTGACAGTACACAGTATCGTTAAATCTTGTGTCTTCTTATTGACAGTACAAAGTATCGTTAATCTTGTGTCTTCTTATTGACAGTACACAGTATCGTTAAATCTTGTGTCTTCTTATTGGATACTGTGTACTTTCTGTGTACTGTCAATAAGAAGACACAAGATTTAACATAGTGTGTACGTGTACTTTCAATAAGAAGACACAATATTCAACGATAGTGTGTACTGTCAGTAGGAAAACACAAGATTTAACAATAATGTGTCCTGTCAATAAGAAGATACACAGTATCGTTAAGTCTTGTG
>NW_013879064.1:0-297 GCF_000517525.1 Limulus polyphemus
TTCCTGATGTCTTGGCTAACTGGGTTCTGATTGGTCCTTTTCCATAGCTCTGTGTTTGAGATCTTCTCTGGCCACCTGATGTTTAGGATGTGTCGTAGGCACTTGTTGATGAACGTCTGTATCTTGTTGGTGCTGGTGTTCGTAACTCGCCATGTCTCGGACCCATACAGGAGGACTTCTTTTACATTTGTGTTGAAGATGTGGATCTTGCTGCGCAGGGATAAGACTTTGGCAGAATAGCAAAATATAATACATAAGAGAACATAACTAGTGTTTCATTATCAGTAATAATTAGTT
>NW_013879065.1:0-717 GCF_000517525.1 Limulus polyphemus
CTACTGTCTGCAAAAACGACACAAATCTATTCAGGAAGGACCAACGTCTGCAAAACCGACACCAATCTATTAAAGAGGGACCACCATCTGCAAATCCGACACAGAGCAATTCAAGAAGGACCACCGACTGCAAAACCAACACAGATCAATTCAAGAAGGACCAACTTCTGCAAAACAGACACAAATCTATTCAGAAGGATCACTGTCTGCAAAACTTACGTAAATCTATTCAAGAAGGACCACAGTCTGTAAAACTGACATAAATCTATTCAAGAAGGACCACCGTCTGCAAAACCGACACATATCTATCAAAGAAGGACCACAGTCTGCAAAACCGACACAGATCTATTCAGGTTTGTGTCAGTTTTGCAGACGTTGGTCCTTCTGAATAGATCTGTGTCGGTTTTGCAGACTGTGGTCCTTATTTGTGTCTGTTTTGCAGACGGTGGTGCTTCTTGAATATACCTATTCAAGAAGGACCAACGTCTGCAAAACCGACACAGATGTATTCAAGAATGACCACCGTCTGCAAAACTGACACAAATCTATTCTGGAAGGACAAACGTCTGCAAAACCGACACAGAGCTATTTAAGAAGGACCACCCTCTGCAAAACCGACACAGATCTATTCAAGAAAAGCCACCGTCTGCAAAACTGACATAAATCTATTCAAGAAGCACCACCGTCTGCAAAACTGACATAAATCTATTCAAGAAG
>NW_013879066.1:0-296 GCF_000517525.1 Limulus polyphemus
ATACAATGCTCAGTACACTGTTACCCAATGAAGTTTCCTGAAAGCTCGTAAGTAAAAGTATTTTAACAAGAGAAAAGTCGTATATAATTCTACATATTAATTTACCTAAACAACAGTATAATATACTTGGTGAAACAAGTGCTGTGGAACAGACTATTTGTCCATATAGGAAATACACAGTCATTTGGGAAAAGAAAAAAACAAAGGAAAGAATAGCTAGCTATAGATCTGAAAAGTAGATATACAGAAGAAGCCCTCTGACTTATATTGAGTTTTTCCACTTTACAAAAAATGAA
>NW_013879067.1:0-297 GCF_000517525.1 Limulus polyphemus
GCCTTCTATTATCATTTTTGCGACTTTTGTGGTCGTTTTATGTTACTCTTTTATTGGCTTTTCTGAAAGCGTATGTGTACTGCAGTGAAGCTTTTTGTTACTGATTGTTTTTCGATTTCTTGTTACCAGTGGGTCCTAAATTGATGATTTTTCACCAAATTTGGTATGTAGGTACACTTTAACTTTGCGTAGTAATATGCAGAGTTTTACCTTCCTACTCTTTGTTTTAAAGGAGTTATGGAACGTTTTGCGTTTTGTACCAGTACTTCGTTCCATTTGGACGGATCATCTCCTAAA
>NW_013879068.1:0-400 GCF_000517525.1 Limulus polyphemus
CTACTGGAGAAAACAGATTACACTCTATCTCAATTATATACTGTCTACAAGCGCAAGATACACGTTACTTACTACTGTTATTTCTTCATTAACAAGAAGCATTTACTTAACTTTCCATTGTCACTGCTGTGGTTATGGAGGATATTTTCTACAGAAACAATGAATATATATATATATATATTAATAAATGAATCAATTAATAAGTTACAAAATAAGTAAATATTTACTGAAATTAATTAATAGATACGCATCTACTCTTTTCACATATTTATTAACTTTACACCCCTCATTGTCTTGGTACTTTTCATTGACAAGTTGCAGTGAGTAATAACTTTTTAAGAACATTTCTCTGTTTTTCGTCTATGGGACGGTCAAGTGTCTGTAGTTGAATTGAACTCAC
>NW_013879069.1:0-411 GCF_000517525.1 Limulus polyphemus
TCGTGTAGCTTTGCGCGAAATTCAACTAAACAAACAAACCTAGAGATTTAAAACTGCATCTGTTATCTCTGATTTTATTGAAATCCCATGGTAACCTTTCTTAAATGTCCCTTCTGTTTTAAGAAATGACCATTTTTTGGTTTGTCCCAGTGTTTATTTTATAGGTAAACCTCCGTAACGTAATCTAAGCCGTACTTGTTGTTGTGGCGTTATATAATATCGTTATTATTTCACAACTTAAAAAACGATACTTTGCCGTACTTATGTCATTGTTATTATATTCACTGGTCCTTTTTATTTCATCCACATTGACCGAAGATTAAATGGTAACCTTCTATTCCAGTTTATATTTTCAAACTATGGTAATCAACTTTATGTTGTTACTTACCCATGGTAGCACAGCTGGTTGTA
>NW_013879070.1:0-297 GCF_000517525.1 Limulus polyphemus
CACGATACACAGATAATGTTACATGTTTTTGGGGCTATATGTCTACCTATGGTAGACTTTACAATCGAACTGTTTGCAATTCGATGAGAATCAAGTATTAAACACGTCACTCATGGTGCTAAGGGTCACGATACACAGATAATGTTACATGTTTTGGGGGCTATATGTCTACCCATGGTAGACTTTACAATCGAACTGTTTGCAATTCGATGAGAATCAAGTATTAAACATGTCACTCATGGTGCCAAGGGTCACGATACACAGATAATGTTACATGTTTTGGGGGCTATATGTCTA
>NW_013879071.1:0-331 GCF_000517525.1 Limulus polyphemus
GGCATCAATACCTTACATCATACATGTCAGGAAGAACCTAATTAAATTATGGACAATCACATCAATACCTTACATCATACACGTCAGGAAGAACCTAATTAAATTATGGACAATCACATCAATACCTTACATCATACACGTCAGGAAGAACCTAATTAAATTATGGACAATCACATCAATACCTTACATCATACACGTCTGGAAGGACTTAATTAAATTATGGACAATGGCATCAATACCTTACATCATACACGTCAGGAAGGACCTAATTAAATTATGGACAATCACTTCAATACCTTACATCATACATGTCAGGAAGAACCTAATTAAA
>NW_013879072.1:0-361 GCF_000517525.1 Limulus polyphemus
TCAGTTTTACTCTTGATTAGGTAATATCTTATAGAGTAGCCCCAAGTAACTCAGTTTTACTCTTGAATAGGTAATATCTTATACAGTAGCTCCCGAGTAACTCAGCTTTACTCTTGATTAGGTAATATCTTATACAGTAACCCCGAATAACTCAACTTTACTCTTGATTAGTTAATATCTTATACAGTAGCCCCGAGTAACTCATCTTTACTCTTATTTAGGTAATATCTTATTAAGTAGCCCCGAGTAACTCAGCTTTACTCTTGATTAGATAATATCTTATACAGTAGCCTCGAGTAACTCAGTTTTACTCTTGATTAGGCAATATCTTATACAGTAGCCCAGAGTAACTCAGTTTTAC
>NW_013879073.1:0-895 GCF_000517525.1 Limulus polyphemus
AAAATACAACGTAATTTTATTTGTTCGTAGAACGTGTAGCAGAAGTGGAAATAACACTGCGGATATCACGTGCTAATAAATAGATTCGATAATACTAAACGTTACTTATCTGTTCAAGATAACCAAGTTGCAGTACCTTATCTCGGAGGTTTTCAGGAGAAATGTAACCATATCTTGGAGGTTTTCAGAATAAATGTATCCATATCTTGGAGGTTTTTGGATGAAATGTATCCATATCTTGGAGGTTCTTAGACGAAATGTATCCATATCTTGGAGGTTCTTAGACGAAATGTAACCATATCTTGGAGGTTTTTGGTCCAAGATATGGATACATTTCATGGTTCTTAGACGAAATGTATCCATATCTTGGAGGTTCTTAGACGAAATGTAACCATATCTTGGAGGTTTTTGGATGAAATGTAACCATATCTTGGAGGTTTTTGGATGAAATATATCCTTATCTTGGAGGTTCTTAGACGAAATGTAACCATATCTTGGAGGTTTTTAGATGAAATGTATCCATATCTTGGAGGTTTTTGGATGAAATATATCCATATCTTGGAGGTTCTTAGACGAAATGTAACCGTATCTTGGAGGTTTTCAGAATAAATGTAACCATATCTTGGAGGTTTTTGGTCCAAGATATGGATACATTTCATGGTTCTTAGACGAAATGTAACCATATCTTGGAGGTTCTTAGACGAAATGTAACCATATCTTGGAGGTTTTTAGACGAAATGTAATCATATCTTGGAGGTTTTTAGATGAAATGTATCCATATCTTGGAGGTTTTTGGATGAAATGTATCCATATCTTGGAGGTTTTTGGATGAAATGTATCCATATCTTGGAGGTTTTTAGATGAAATGTAACCATATCTTGGAGGTTCTTAGACG
>NW_013879074.1:0-314 GCF_000517525.1 Limulus polyphemus
TGTTAAATCTTGTGTTTCTTACTGACAGTACACAGTATCGTAAATCTTGTGTCTTCTTATTGACAGTACATAGTATTGTTATATCTTGTGTCTTCTTATTGAAAGTACACAGTATCGTTAAATCGTGTGTCTTTTTATTGACAGTACACAGTATCGTTAAATCTTGTGTCATTTTTTTGATAGTACACAGTATTTTTAAATCGTGTGTTTACTTATTGACAGTACACAGTTTTGTTAAATCTTGGGTCTTTTTATTGACAGTACACAGTATCATAAAATCTTGTGTATTCTTATTGACAGTACACAGTATCGTT
>NW_013879075.1:0-346 GCF_000517525.1 Limulus polyphemus
GTATAACATAACTTGTATTTTTGTAATGACAGTTTGGAAGTTAAGGTATAACATAACTTTGTTATTTTAGTAATGACAGTTTGGAAGTTAAGGTATAGCATAACTTTGTTATTTTAGTAATGACAGTTTGGAAGTTAAGATATAGCATAACTTTGTTATTTTAGTAATGACAGTTTGGAAGTTAAGGTATAGCATAACTTTGTTATTTTAGTAATGACAGTTTGGAAGTTAAGGTATAACATAACTTTGTTACTTTAGTAATGACAGTTTGGAAGTTAAGGTATAGCATAACTTTGTTCTGTCATTACTAAAATTTTTGGAAGTTAAGGTATAACATAACTTTGTT
>NW_013879076.1:0-297 GCF_000517525.1 Limulus polyphemus
AATTCATAGTAGTAAGATCTGTTCGTATTGGACAATGATTCAAGACACAAGGAATACAAGAAATCTGATTTATAAGATCTATTCGTATTTGACAATGATTCAAGACACAGGGAATAAGGGAAATCTGAGTTATAAAGTCTGTTAGTATTGTACAATGATTCAAGACACAAGGATTACAGGAAATCAGAGTTATAAGATTTGTTAGTATTGGACAATGATTCAAGACACAAGGAATAAAGGAAATCAGAGTTGTAAAATCTGTTGATATTGGATAATGATTCAAGACACAAGGAATAA
>NW_013879077.1:0-298 GCF_000517525.1 Limulus polyphemus
TACCGTAAATCAAAAAAGGTTTACTGTTATTTAGTTTGGTTCAAAACCTACAAAATCTTCATTGCTTTCACTGTAATTTATTTTTTATTATTTAGGGATCATTATAAATAGTTATGTTTTTAAAAGAAAAAACTACTATTGTTATATATAACACATTCAGTTGAACTAAACTATGTATGCCTATTTAAATATATTGTTACGTCTCCGTTTGTTAATTAATTTTCCGTAACTTCGTTCCGACGAAACTTTAGCGGCACAAGTCCTTACTTAATAAAACTGGTTTATTCTTTCCGAGTAT
>NW_013879078.1:0-295 GCF_000517525.1 Limulus polyphemus
TCTTCTGAAATGGTATCTACAAGTATCTTCTGAAATGGTATCTACGAGTATCTTCTGAAATGGTATCTACGAGTATCTTCTGAAATGGTATCTACGAGTATCTTCTGAAATGGTATCTACGAGTATCTTCTGAAATGGTATCTACGAGTATCTTCTGAAATGGTACCTACTGTCCCAATCTTCTACTATAACATCCTGCCACTGTTCTAACTCAGTAATGTTTTACAAACACACTGTCCCAATCTTCTACTATAACATCCTGCCACTGTTCTAGCTCAGTAATGTTTACAAACAC
>NW_013879079.1:0-297 GCF_000517525.1 Limulus polyphemus
ATGAGGGTTCTCTGGAGGGGGGAGACCGTTTTCCCTTATCTGTTCTCCAGGCAAACAAAGAACACGAATCCTATCACCAGCTTTAACAAGGCGGAAACAGGGCTTTTCTGAAAAGATGACATATGACCAGTTCCCTAAGTATGAATTGCCATGCTGTCTTTCCCAAGTAAAATGGTGACGGTGGTTAATGCTGGTTCTTATCAATTTGCAGGTAGCCCTTCTTGCAAAATAACCTTGTTTGGTCACCCTACTACTCACTGTTCTTCTGGATTCTCTGGAATGAATGTGTTCATTCCA
>NW_013879080.1:0-299 GCF_000517525.1 Limulus polyphemus
AAAAGATTTTTACTTAAAATTTCGTTACATTGTTAACCAATGTAAAAAAAGAGAACATTTTTACTTAAAATTTCGTTACATTGTTAACCAAAGTAAAAAAAAAGATTTTTACTTAAAATTTCGTTACATTGTTAACCAATGTAAAAAAGAGAAGATTTTTACTTAAAATTTCGTTACATTGTTAACCAATGTAAAAAAAGAGAAGATTTTTACTTAAAATTTCGTTACATTGTTAACCAATGTAAAAAAAGAGAAGATTTTTACTTAAAATTTCGTTACATTGTTAACCAAAGTAAAAA
>NW_013879081.1:0-297 GCF_000517525.1 Limulus polyphemus
TAAGGTTTAACTCTAGTTACCGAATTTATAACCCCAAACTCCTTTTTAACGTTATTTGGTACAGCCACTCCACGAACACCTAGCTGTAACTCTAGTTACCGAATTTGTAACCACCATACGCATCTTTAGAGTTATTTGGTACAACAGCTCCACGAACACCTAGGTGTAATTCTAGTTTCCGAATTTGTAACCAACATACTCATCTTTAGCGTTATTGGGTACAACAACTCCACGAATACCTAGGTGTAACTCTAGTTACCGAATTTATAACCACCATTCTCATCTTTATCCTTACTT
>NW_013879082.1:0-296 GCF_000517525.1 Limulus polyphemus
TGACAAATACCGTCTGTCTGTGTCTTCGTCTCAAGCAGTAACTCTCATTTATCAACAGTTAACTGACAAATACCGTCTGTTTGTGTCTTCTTCTTCTCAAGCAGTAACTCTCATTTATCAACAGTTAACTGACAAATACCGTCTGTTTGTGTCTTCTTCTCAAGCAGTAACTCTCATTTATCAACTGTTAACTGACAAATACCGTCTGTTTGTGTCTTCTTCTCAAGCAGTAACTCTCATTTATCAACAGTTAACTGACAAATACCGTCTGTTTGTGTCTTCTTCTTCTCAAGCAA
>NW_013879083.1:0-297 GCF_000517525.1 Limulus polyphemus
TATTGCTATATGGTTTATCTTCTTATTGAGAGTACACAGTATTGTTAAATCTTGTGTCTTCTTATTGACAGTACTCAGTATAGTTAAATCTTGTGTTTTTTTCTGGATAGCACACAGTATTGCTAAATCGTGTCTTCTTATTGAGAATACACAGTATTGTTAAATCTTGTGTCTTCTTATTGACAGTACACAGTATCGTTATATCTTGTGTCTTCTTATTAAAAGTGCACAGTATCGTTAAATCTTGTGTCTTCTTATTGACAGTACACAGTATCGTTAAATCTTGTGTCTTTTATT
>NW_013879084.1:0-297 GCF_000517525.1 Limulus polyphemus
TCAACAGAAAAGAAGCCATGTTTGTGTCGTATATTTATGAATGTACATGCATATATTCAACAGAAAAGAAGCCATGTTTGTGTCGTATATTCATGAATGTACATGTATACATATTCAACAGAAGAGAAGCTATGTTTGTGTCGTATATTCTTGAATGTACATGAATACATATTCAACAGAAAAGAAGCCATGTTTGTTTCGTATATTCATGAATGTACATGTATACATATTCAACAGAAAAGAAGCTATGTTTGTGTCGTATATTCATGAATGTACATGTATACATATTCAACAGAA
>NW_013879085.1:0-321 GCF_000517525.1 Limulus polyphemus
CACTGTATCTGTTATAATGACAAAACTGTAATGTAATAATCAGAACACTGTATCTGTTATAATGATAAAACAGTAATGTAATAATCAGAAGACTGTATCTGTTATAATGACAAAACTGTAATGTAATAATCAGAAGACTATATCTGTTATAATGACAAAACGGTAATGTAGTAATCAGAAGACTGTATCTGTTATAATTACAAATCAGTAATGTAATAATAAAAAGACTGTATCTGTTATAATGACAAAGCTGTAATGTAATAATCAGAAGACTGTATCTCTTATAATGACAAAGCCCGTAATGTAATAATAGGGAGATTG
>NW_013879086.1:0-296 GCF_000517525.1 Limulus polyphemus
TGTATTGTATTTATGTGCATTATATCAGTAGTATAACAACAATAGTTCTCTACATGTATTGTACTTATGTGCATTATATCAGTAGTATAACAACAACTGTTCTCTACATGTATTGTACTTATGTGCATTATATCAGTAGTATAACAACAATAGTTCTCTACATGTATTGTACTTACGTGCATTATATCAGTAGTATAACAACAACAGTTCTCTACATGTATTGTACTTATGTGCATTATATCAGTAGTATAACAACAACAGTTCTCTACATGTATTGTATTTATGTGCATTATATC
>NW_013879087.1:0-711 GCF_000517525.1 Limulus polyphemus
TAGTAAAGATATTTACGCCTCCACTTGTTTTTGCCACGGTGGGAATACCACTTCTAATACTTTTATTAGGGTAAGCATAGTATTTATGTTGGTTGGATTTCTTTATTGTTAGGTACAAAACTATCAAATGGGATCAAAGAGGGTTAGTAACGTTACAATTATGGGAAGTTTACAGCTAATTGTTTCTAAAATCTTACCCCACCCAACCACTTCAATCTATGTAACATATATTATCACGATTTTGAAATTGATTTCTTATAATGAAATTTTGCAATGGTACTTGCGTTCTTATACTGATTAATTACACCTTCCTGAGTTTACATGTTAGAAACAGTTAAAAATTCGAGTTTAATTACATACTTTTAAAACTCCAGTACTTATACATGGAAAAATAATTTAGTTAGCAGTTAAATTTGTTATTGTTAATTAGATTTACTTAATCGCCACTTAACTCATTTAATATCAAATTTGATAATTTAATTTTTATTTCTTCCCCCTCTTACCCTAATCTAGAATCTAATATATAATTGTTCTCCAATAATGAAAATTGGAAATGTTGGTGAAAGCGAACAAGAATCTTATCTTGAAACGTGTTAATTAGCAGTGTATTAATATAGTAGTATGATATTATAATGTGTGGGTTTTTCTGATAGCAAAAACCATATCGGGCTATTTACTGTGTCCACCGAGGGGAATCGAACCGCTGATTTT
>NW_013879088.1:0-297 GCF_000517525.1 Limulus polyphemus
GGACACATTATTGTTAAATCTTGTGTCCTCTTATTGACAGGACACATTATTGTTAAATCTTGTGTTTTCTTATTGACAGTACACAGTATAGTTAAATCTTGTGTCTTCTTTTTGACAGTACACAGTATTGTTAAATCTTGTGTCTTCTTAATGACAGGACACATTATTGTTAAATCTTGTGTTTTCTTACTGACAGTACACATTATCGTTGAGTATTGTATCTTCTTATTGACAATACACAGTATCGTTAAATCTTGTGTCTTCTTATTGACAGTACACAGTATTGTTAAATCTTGT
>NW_013879089.1:0-296 GCF_000517525.1 Limulus polyphemus
CTATACCTTACAAACCACATCTTTTCCTGACATATAACTAGCTTCATATTTTGTCAAATCAAGCTCTACCTTACAACCCACATCTTGTCCTGACATATAACTAGCATCATATTTTGTCAAATCAAGCTCTACCTTACAACCCACATTCTTGTCCTGACATATAACTAGCATCATATTTTGTCAAATCAAGCTATACCTTACAACCCACATCTTTTCCGGACATATAACTAGCATCATATTTTGTCAAACCAAGCTATACCTTACAACCCACATCTTGTCCTGACATATAACTAGCA
>NW_013879090.1:0-310 GCF_000517525.1 Limulus polyphemus
TTACAGACCATTAATTAATCTTAACTCTTACTTGCAGGACATTAACTGATCTTAACTCTCCCTTACAGACCATTAACTAATCTTAAATCTACTTTACAGACCATTAACTAATCTTAAATCTACTTTACAGACCATTAACTAATCTTAAATCTACCTTACAGACCATTAACTAATCTTAAATCTACCTTACAGACCATTAACTAATCTTAACTCTCTCTTACAGACCATTAATTAATCTTAACTCTCCCTTACAGACCATTAATTAATCTTAACTCTTACTTGCAGGACATTAACTAATCTTAACTCTCCC
>NW_013879091.1:0-297 GCF_000517525.1 Limulus polyphemus
TCACATTATATATTTAATAGATATTTGTGGTTACTTTATAGATTTAATAGATATTTGTTGTTACTTTATAGATTTAATAGATATTTGTTGTTACTTTATAGATTTAATAGATATTTGTTGTTACTTTATAGATTTAATAGATATTTGTTGTTACTTTATAGATTTAATAGATATTTGTTGTTACATTATAGATTTAATAGATATTTGTTGTCACTTTATATATTTAATAGATATTTGTGGTTACATTATAGATTTAATAGATATTTGTTGTTACTTTATAGATTTAATAGATATTTG
>NW_013879092.1:0-297 GCF_000517525.1 Limulus polyphemus
TTCGTTCCATTTGGATGGATCTTCTCGAAATTCTTTCAAGATCGTTCGTTGCATACTTGCGTATTTACATGCAAAATTCTAGCCTTCTATTATCATTTTTGCGACTTTTGTGGTCATTTTTTGTTACTCTTTTATTGGCTTTTCTTAAAGCGTATATGTACTGCAGTGAAGCTTTTGGTTACTGATTGTTTTCGATTTCTTGTTACCAGAGGGTCCTAAATTGATGATTCTTTACCAAATTTAGTATGTAGGTACACTTTAACCTTCGTAGTAATTAGCAGGGTTTTACCTTCCTAC
>NW_013879093.1:0-250 GCF_000517525.1 Limulus polyphemus
TCAACATCTACAAGACAGGTTCTAACCAAATCCCTTATATTAACATGTACAAGACAGGTTCTAACCAAATCCACTATATCAACATCTACAAGACAGCTTCTAACCAAATCCAATATATCAACATCTACAAGACAGCTTCTAACCAAATCCCTTATATTAACATCTACAAGACAGGTTCTAACCAAATCCACTATATCAACATCTACAAGACAGCTTCTAACCAAATCCACTATATCAACATCTACAAGAC
>NW_013879094.1:0-297 GCF_000517525.1 Limulus polyphemus
GTCCTTCTCTTACTTTTTTTATCCGAATAGTTACAATTATTCATTTTGTAAAGTGACAAATGTAATTTATTTAATAACATGTATGTGTAATATGCAATATGTGGGTCAAACGTTTAATAATCTATGTACTTGCATAAATCTCAGGGTAAAAATAATGTGGTAAGTTCAAATGAACTAGAATATTTTAGAATTCACCCCTTTGCTTCAATAATGATTACAATTTTAGAAATTGTGAATATGGAAACAGATAGATTACAAAAAGAAAACGTTTATATTCTTAAGTATAAAATGTTATAT
>NW_013879095.1:0-295 GCF_000517525.1 Limulus polyphemus
GTTTCAAAGTTAAAAATATCTAGTGGAAAACTGAATAAAAGGACCCTTATCAATGTCAATAAAATCTGGAGGAAGAAAGACCAAAAGTCCGTTATAACAGTCGACCAAATATAGTTGAAAACTAACTAAAACGACACATATCAATGTCAACAAAATCTAGTAGAAGGAAGATTAAAAGACCGATATAACAGTCGACAAAATATAGTTTAAGCAGGATTAAAAATACCATTATGAAAGTCATTAAAATATAGCGTAAGAAACAATAAAAATAACCTCTATCAAAGTCGAAAATGTC
>NW_013879096.1:0-297 GCF_000517525.1 Limulus polyphemus
GTTGCAGAGCAGCTAGACGGAAGCCCTTATTAAGACCTGCCAACATAGTTAGACGAACGAAGTGGGCAAGTGATATGATGACCAAGCCTCTGGACTTTTGGAAGACCGTATTGTTCTCAGATGAATCAAGATTCGCTCAATTTTCGGACAGTGGAAGGATATGGGTCTGGAGAATGCCTCACCAAGAGTTTTGGCTCAACAGACTGCAGCCAACTGTGAAGCATGGTGGTTTCAGCGTGATGGTTTGGGGGAGCTGTTTGGATTGGTGGGAGATCGAGCTTAGTGGAGTGCGTTGGC
>NW_013879097.1:0-425 GCF_000517525.1 Limulus polyphemus
TAGACAGTACACAGTATTGTTAAATCTTGTGTCTTCTTATTGACAGTACACAGTATTGTTAAATCTTGATCCTTCTTATTGAAAGTACATAGTATCGTTAAATCTTGTGTCTTCTTATTGACTTGACAGTACACAGTATTGTTAAATCTTGATCCTTCTTATTGAAAGTGCATAATATCGTTAAATCTTGTGTCTTCTTATTGACAGTACACAGTATCGTTAAATCTTGTGTCTTCTTATTGACAGTACACAGAATCGTAAAATCCATTGTCTTTTTATAGATAGTACACAGTATTACTAAATCGTGTGTCTTCTTATTGAGAGTACACAGTATTGTTAAATCTTGTGTCTTCATATTGACAGTACACAGTATAGTTAAATCTTGTGTCTTCTTATTGACAGTACACAGTATCGTTAAATCTTTT
>NW_013879098.1:0-298 GCF_000517525.1 Limulus polyphemus
CAATTCTGGAACAATTTTAAAGAGGAAATAATGCCCCTTTGCTGACGTGGACAAAAAATCACAATATCTTAAAGAAAAAGCTCTGTAAGGAATATTCGATCTCTTATAAAAAAAAATAAATAAAGAAGAATATATTACATCAGTCACATTATATATATACTATAGTTATAGCTATATTCAGTACAACAATATTTCTAGAAATGTCTAGAATAATTCTAGCACTCTGTATGTAAGGGTGACGGGCACTGTATACTATTATAAAATAGTAGGTATTGAATAACGTTGTATCCAAAAACCT
>NW_013879099.1:0-297 GCF_000517525.1 Limulus polyphemus
TCCTAGTGAGTCATGCACAGTGTAGTAAGCGGTTACATTATAGTGAGTCATTCACCGTGTAGTAAACGGTTACATCCTAGTGAGTCATGCACCGTGTAGTAAACGGTTACATTCTAGTGAGTCATTCACCGTGTAGTAAATGGTTACATCCTAGCGAGTCATGCACCGTGTAGTAAACGGTTACATTCTAGTGAGTCATGCACCGTGTAGTAAACGGTTACATTCTAGCGAGTCATGCGCCAT
Source organism: Limulus polyphemus (assembly GCF_000517525.1). Classification (NCBI taxonomy): domain Eukaryota; kingdom Metazoa; phylum Arthropoda; class Merostomata; order Xiphosura; family Limulidae; genus Limulus; species Limulus polyphemus. The sequence continues at coordinate 244 of NW_013879099.1, forward strand.
GTAGTAAACGGTTACATCCTAGCGATTCATGCACCATGTAGTAAACGGTTTACA
>NW_013879100.1:0-297 GCF_000517525.1 Limulus polyphemus
TAGTTGTTTGGGAGGATTATATAAAGGTTTCATACTTGGTTTTCATGGCTACTTGCTGTTGTTTGGGAGGATTATATTTGCTTATTTTCATGGCTACTTGTTGTTGTTTAGGAGGATTATGTAAAGGTTTCATACTTGGTTTTCATGGCTACTTGCTGTTGTTTGGGAGGATTATATAAAGGTTTCATACTCGGTTTTCATGGTTACTTGTTGTTTGGGAGGATTATATTTGCTTATTTTCATGGCTACTTGTTGTTGTTTGGGAGGATTATATTTGCTTATTTTCATGGCTACTTG
>NW_013879101.1:0-295 GCF_000517525.1 Limulus polyphemus
GTACTGTCAATAAGAAACACAAGATATTAACAACTACTGTGTACTGTCAATAAGAAGACACAAGATTTAACGATACTGTGTACTGTCAATAAGAAGACACAAGATTTAACGATACTGTGTACTGTCAATAAGGAGACACAAGATTTAACGAAACTGTGCACTGTAAAGAGGAAGACATAAGATTTAACGATACTGTGCACTGTCAATAAAAAGACACAAGATTTAACAATACTGTGTACTGTCAATAAGAAGACACAAGATTAAACAATACTGTGTTCTGTCAACAAGAAGACAC
>NW_013879102.1:0-296 GCF_000517525.1 Limulus polyphemus
TCTTCTTATTGACAGTACACAGTATCGTTAAATCTTGTGTCTTCTTATTGAAAGTACACAGTATCGTTAAATCTTGTGTCTTCTTATTGACAGTACACAGTATCGTTAAATCTTGTGTCTTCTTATCGACAGGACATATTATTGTTAAATCTTGTGTTTTCATACTGACATTATACATTATCGTTGAATATTGTGACTTCTTATTGACAGTACACAGTATTGTTAAATCTTGTGTCTTTTTATTGACAGTACACAGTATCGTTAAATCTTGTGTCTTCTTAATGACAGTACACAGT
>NW_013879103.1:0-296 GCF_000517525.1 Limulus polyphemus
TGCACTGCCATTATTTTGCAACAATTATTCGGTATTATAGAACAATAGGTATGGCAGGAAGAGTAAAGATGACGTCAAAATATATTTTTTTATCGCCAAAGCAAATAAAACACGTTAGTATTCTTTAAATATTACTCAAAAATATTGTTTTTCCAGCATGAGTCAAAAATCGAAAAAAGCATCTAACTGAAACATTTAGGTTCGGTTGAAGTAAACTACAAGATAGGAAAATAGAATGTATGAATTTAAAAGTAACTTAGAAGCTGAAACTTGTAAGGTTTGAACTATTACTGTTC
>NW_013879104.1:0-296 GCF_000517525.1 Limulus polyphemus
CCTTACTTGGTACAACTACTCCATGAACACACAGGTGTTAATCTAGTTACCGAATTTATAACCCCCATACGCATCTTTAGCGTTATTTGGTACAACAACTCCTCGAACACCTAGGTGTAACTCTAGTTTCCGAATTTGTAACCAACATACTCATCTTTAGGGTTATTTCGTACAACAACTCCTCGAACACCTAGGTGTAACTCTAGTTACCGAATTTATCACCACCATACTCATCGTTAGCGTTTTTTGGTACAAATCTCCACGAACACCTAGGTGTAACTCTAGTTACCGAATTT
>NW_013879105.1:0-294 GCF_000517525.1 Limulus polyphemus
AGAATAACTGTCTCGACTAGCATCCCTATGGTTTAACACAGGAAATTTATCGAGACCTACATCCAAAACGACGTTAAAGTCGCCTAGCAAAACCACTTTACCAGAACTCGGCAATAAAGAACTGATATTTTCAAAAAACGTTTACGGTCGTAAGTAGCAGAAGGAGCATAAACTGTATACAAATAAAATGATATACCATCACAAAAATCACATTTAATCGCCAACATACGTCCATTATGATCTGAATAGTGAAAAGATACACTATTAGCACAGCAACGATGCACTAAGATAGCT
>NW_013879106.1:0-297 GCF_000517525.1 Limulus polyphemus
AACACTTCCACAAAGGTTATGTCCAGTTATCATTACAAACAAGCAGATCTCTTGAATTATACATTGAGTAAACTACACAAAAAACTCCGATAAAATCGTAGCCTGTAACAATGGCCTGTGTTGTACAGTCGAATATGACACAAACGCTCTTAAAGACAATTTCTACCTTGCAGTTTTCAACGGTATTCGTAATATAAAGGATCACTACTTCTGGTGTGAAGAAGTCTGCCTCTTGGCTGCCTGCAGGTCCCAGAAAAGTAATCATTGCTCCAGTTTTCCAACTACAACCAAAACTAT
>NW_013879107.1:0-406 GCF_000517525.1 Limulus polyphemus
GTCAAATTACCTACGGATTTCAAGTGCATGTTATGTTATGTTTTGTTGAGTTGCTAAAATGAAGAAATGTTCTATGATCTTATTAGATTGAATCACTTTGGGGAATGTCCCTTACAGAGATTTGTTCTATTTGGCTAATAACATGCTTGAACAAGTATTATTACATTGGGCTCTAGGTCGGTATTTTACAAACTAAGATGTTTTTGTAAATAGTATATTAGTTTATCTTGAAGCTTTGTTTGTTTTTGTTTTTGAATTTCGCGCAAAGCTACACGAGGGCTATCTGCTATAGCCGTCCCTAATTTAGCAGTGTAAGACTAGAGGGAAGGCAGCTAGTCATCACCACCCACCGCCAACTCTTGGGCTACTCTTTTACCAACGAATAGTGGGATTGACCGCAACATTA
>NW_013879108.1:0-487 GCF_000517525.1 Limulus polyphemus
CCAGAGCAAACGGACTTAGTTGTGGTGTCAGCAAGCTCATTCCAACATGGCCAGACATCCAGAAAAACTGGATAGAAACGGAAGACAGAGAAAACTGAGCCAGTCGTTTCTGAATGTCCATGTGAAAAGGGTGAGAACTCACATTAGGGATTTCAGGGCCAGTAAATAGCTAAGCTAATAAGTGTAAATAGTACAGTTAGTATGCTGCTTAGCTTCAACGTGGTCCAAGGCAAGAGAAATGACATATAACTCGGTAGTGAACACAGAACTGTAAAGGGGATCCTGCGAGCCACAATAAACTATGGCAGAGACAGAACATTATTTATCGGGTAACTGTGTACATATACAGGAAGAACATTCCAACCCGTACTTGATAGAATATCTGAACACGTACATGATATCCAAAACCTCAATACCAACAATGCTATTGCTGTTGATTTGTTCTTTTGAATTATTCAGGAGATGTGGCCCGGCATGGCCAGGTGGA
>NW_013879109.1:0-296 GCF_000517525.1 Limulus polyphemus
AAGCTGACTATTTTTGATAAGAGAAGGGAATTTAATTTTCCCCATCCTCGGTCCACCTACCCCCAAATAGTGTTATTACACATACAATGTTAACCCTTTCAAGATGGGTCACGGGTGAAAGGCCATGTCATTTCGTTTGACTCTCATTCAAAATTTTATTGAATTACTATTTCATGCATTTATGTCAATAAGTTTGGTATCAAACTGTAGATTATAATTTGAAGTTTAGTATAGTATACTATATATTACTCAATTTCTTAATTGAAAAGTAAATATTAAAAAAACACAAATAAATA
>NW_013879110.1:0-295 GCF_000517525.1 Limulus polyphemus
AGGACAACACCACTTCACCCACAGTCTGATCGGATGGTAGAAAAGTACAACTGGACACTGGGACAGGAATTGGCAAAGTTTTGTAATAGCCACCAAGATGACTGAGATGTCTTACTCCCTCCACTGTTGATGGCCTATAGAACAGCAGAGCATGAGGCCACTGGATACACTCCAGCAAAGCTGATATTTGCCCGGGAACTTTGGTTGCCAGTGGATCTGATAACAGGACGCCCGCCTTACAAAGAGTTGCCTGAAAATGTGTCAGAGTTCGTGAAAGTGTCATCTGAAAGGATGG
>NW_013879111.1:0-294 GCF_000517525.1 Limulus polyphemus
GACGTGCTCCAATGAAGTTGGCGCACCAATGGTAAGAGTAGCCATTGACATTGCTGGTCCTTTGCCCCAAACTCGTGCTGGAAACAGGTACATTTGTGTGGTGATGGATTATTTCACCAAGTGGTCTGAAGCATATGTAATACCAAATCAGGAAACTACAACTGTAGCTTCGGCTATTAGTGATTTCTTCTTCAGATTTGCTGGTCCTTTGCCCCAAACTCGTGCTGGAAACAGGTACATTTGTGTGGTGATGGATTATTCACCAAGTGGTCTGAAGCATATGTAATACCAAAT
>NW_013879112.1:0-328 GCF_000517525.1 Limulus polyphemus
ACTGTGCCAATAGAGAAACTTCATCAGACATCACAGATATGCGATGTGCCAATAGAGAAACTTCATCAGACATCACAGATATGCACTGTGCCAATAGACAAACTTCATCAGACAACACAGATACACAGATGCACATAAAAATTTTATTCTTGCGACACTTTTCTTTTGAAGGGAAATTCTGAATTAATTTTCACAGTTTCAACATATGATAATTTTCTTTTATCACTTTATTAAGATTTACTCTAATAACAGTGTTGCGTATCTGCTTGTTTGTTAATTTTCGGTATAAATTCTTTCCCAGAAACTTCAGCGATACAAGTCCTTTCTT
>NW_013879113.1:0-296 GCF_000517525.1 Limulus polyphemus
AATACTTATTAAAGATAATTTTAAGCGTGAAAACTGTCCATATTTTGATGTCATGATATGTAAATTAAAAATTGTTATTTTACGGTGATAATCTTGTTTTCTTGTGCCCAATAATGCATAATTTCATTTGATAAACACATTCAGATTGAATGGTAATTTATAATCAGTCACAAGAACGTCGAATCTGAATCACTTGAAAAAAACACGGGGGTGCTTAACTTTTTTCCAGGTGTATATAATAGTGAGATGCTGTTCAGAAATACCATGTCAGTCTGTATCAAAGCCAAAATGATACT
>NW_013879114.1:0-296 GCF_000517525.1 Limulus polyphemus
GATAGCAGAATAACCAGAACAGATGGTGTTGAATCTTCATCTTGTTTGTCATAACACCCTACTCACACAATTAAAAACTGTTGAGATAGCAGAATCACCAGAACAGATGATGTTGATCCATCTTCTTGTTTGTTATAACACCCTACTCACACAATTAAAAACTGTTGAGATAGCAGAATCACCAGAACAGATGATGTTGATCCATCTTCTTGTTTGTTATAACACCCTACTCACACAATTAAAAACTGTTGAGATAGCAGAATCACCAGAACAGATGGTGTTGATCCATCTTCTTG
>NW_013879115.1:0-296 GCF_000517525.1 Limulus polyphemus
GATACAAAAACACATTAAGTACTAACAACAACTCCTGGAAGTACCAGGATAGATACAACAATACATTAAAGACTTACAACAACCCCGGCCCGTTCAAAGCTATAAACATCAACACAATACAGACTTATAACAACTCTTGCCGGTACCACGATGGATACAACAACACATTAAAGACTTTCAACAACCCGTGCCAGTACCAGGTTAGATACAGAAACACATAAAATACTTATAACAACTCCTGTCAGTATCAGAATAGATACAACAACACATTAAAGACTTACAACGACCCCTGTCCG
>NW_013879116.1:0-296 GCF_000517525.1 Limulus polyphemus
CAAGATTTAACGATACTGTGTACTGTCAATAAGTAGACACATGATTTAACGATACTGTGTACTGTCAATAAGAAGACACAAGATTTAACGATACTGTGTACTGTCAATAAGAAGACACACGATTTAGCAATACTTTGTACTATGTATAAAAAGACCCAAGATTTGACGATACTGTGTACTGTCAAAAAGAAGACACAAGATTTAACGATACTGTGTACTGTCAATAAGAAGACACAAGATTTAACGATACTGTGTACTGTCAATAAGAAGAAAAAAGATTTAACGATACAGTGTAC
>NW_013879117.1:0-297 GCF_000517525.1 Limulus polyphemus
CCGTGCAGTTATATAATATATACATACATTAATGGATTGGTAGTACGCTCGTGCCGTTATATAATATATACATGATGTATCATTGGATTGGTGGTAAGTTCCTGTAGTTATATAATATATATATATAAATATCACTGGATTTGTGGTATATCCAAGCAGTTATATAATATATACATATATTACTGGATTGGTGGTACGTTCATGCAGTTATATAATATATATACTTTTATCACTGGATTGGTGGTATGTCCATGCAGTTATATAATATATACATCATATATCACTGGATTGGTGGTA
>NW_013879118.1:0-296 GCF_000517525.1 Limulus polyphemus
GTTTAGCTACTTCGAATTCGTTACAAGTTTGTCACAGGAAATGTAGTTTAGTGATTCAGTTACTAACTTATATAGACAAAACGTATAGCTACTTTGAATTCGTTACAAGTTTGTCACAGGAAATCTAGTTCAGTGATTCAGTTACTAACTTATATAGACAAAACGTTTAGCTACTTTGAATTCGTTACAAGTTTGTCACAGGAAATGTAGTTTAGTGATTCAGTTACTAACTTATATAGACAAAACGTATAGCTACTTTGAATTCGTTACAAGTTTGTCACAGGAAATGTAGTTTA
>NW_013879119.1:0-296 GCF_000517525.1 Limulus polyphemus
AGTGTTAGAGAAGGGAAGAAACAATATTCCCAGTTCATCAGTGAATCACGTAAAGCTATAAACAATAAGTAGGAATGTTAGTGTTAGAGAAGTGAAGAAACAATATTCCCAGTTCATCATTGCATCACGTAAAGCTACAAACAATAAGTAGGAATGTTAGTGTTAGAGAAGTGAAGAAACAATATTCCTAGTTCTTCAGTGAATCACGTAAAGCTACAAACAATAAGCAGGAATGTTAGTGTTAGAGAAGGGAAGAAACAATATTCCCAGTTCATCATTGCATCACGTAAAGCTAC
>NW_013879120.1:0-292 GCF_000517525.1 Limulus polyphemus
ACTGTGTACTATCATAACAAGTCATAACATTTAATGATACTGTGTACTGTCAATAACAAGCCACAAGATTTAACGATAGTGTGTACTGTCAGTAAAAAGACACAAGATTTAACAATACTGAGTCCTGTCAATAAGAAGATACAGGATTTATCAATACTGTGTCCTGTCAATAAGAAGATACAGGATTTATCAATACTGTGTACTGTCAATAAGAAGACAAAAAATTAACGATACTGTGTACTATCATAACAAATCATAAGATTTAATGATACTGTGTACTATCACTAACAAG
>NW_013879121.1:0-294 GCF_000517525.1 Limulus polyphemus
ACTAGACGTATGGAGTTGGGAATGGGTGACTAAACGTATAGAGTTGGGAATGGGTGACTAAACGTATGGAGTTGGGAATGGGCAACTAAACGTATAGAGTTGGGAATGGGTGACTAGACGTATAGAGTTGGGAATGGTGACTAGACGTATAGAATTTGGAATGGTGACTAGACGTATAGAATTTGGAATGGTGACTAGACGTATAGAGTTGGGAATGGGTGACTAGACGTATAGAGTTGGGAATGGGCAACTAGACGTATGGAGTTGGGAATGGATGACTAGACGTATAGAGTT
>NW_013879122.1:0-296 GCF_000517525.1 Limulus polyphemus
GTATTAAAATAAAAAAAAAGAGGCTAAATATAAATTTTTGTGTATCATGGCCTTTTGGGTTTGGTCAGATTACATTTTAACATGTCAATAATATAACATCTATTTGAGAAGACTTATTTATCTATGCCTATTTTATATACCAATAACTTTATAATCAATTGAAAACTATATATTTATTCAACATAATTCTGTCAGTCTTCCTAAGTTACTTATGAGAGAAATGCTCTTATATCATTGTAAAGTTTGAAGCATTGCTATCAAGGCTATTTTGTGAATAGAAATTATATTTTTAGACC
>NW_013879123.1:0-297 GCF_000517525.1 Limulus polyphemus
CGATAAGAAGACACAATATTCAGCGCTAATGTGAATTATCAGTAAGAAAACACAAGATTTAACAATAATGTGTCCTGTCAATAAGAAGACTCAAGATTTAACGATACTGTGTACTTTCAATAAGAAGACACAAGATTTAACAATAATGTGTTCTGTCAATAAGAAGACACAAGATTTAACAATACTGTGTACTATCAATAAAAAGACACAAGATTTAACGATACTATGAATTATCAATAAGAAGACACAAGATTTAACGATACTGTGTACTATCAATAAGAAGACACAAGATTTAAC
>NW_013879124.1:0-296 GCF_000517525.1 Limulus polyphemus
CCATGCTGGGTAACTGGTATTCTGCACCGAGCACCAGTACTATCCATGCTAGGTAACTGGTATTCTGCACCTAGGACCAGTACTATCCATGCTGGGTAACTGGTATTCTGCACCTAGCACCAGTACTATCCATGCTGGGTAACTGGTATTCTGCACCTAGCACCAGTACTATCCATGCTGGGTAACTGGTATTCTACACCTAGCACCAGAACTATCCATGCTGGGCAATTGGTATTCTACACCTAGCACCAGAACTATCCATGCTGGGTAACTGGTATTCTGCACCGAGCACCAGT
>NW_013879125.1:0-296 GCF_000517525.1 Limulus polyphemus
GCCTCTTCTAGATCAAAGTCAAAACCAGGGTTGGCAATGACATTTGGCACTGCTTTAAGGCCATCTTCAACAAAAACTGTAGAGAAAATCAAAAGCAGCAGGCTTACACATGGATATTAGTAAAATATGTTTCCAATGTAATTCACACACACAACCACTTGAATTTGTAATATCAGAATCTGAATAATGTTACTGAGAAACAGCAGCAGGCTTACACATAGATATTAGTAAAATATGTTTCCAATGTAATTCACACACAACCACTTGAATTTGTAATATCAGAAACTGAATAATGT
>NW_013879126.1:0-296 GCF_000517525.1 Limulus polyphemus
GGTCACTAGGACAGAGATTACAAACAATGAATAAGTCACTAGAACAGAGATAACAAACAATAAATAAGTCACTAGGACAGAGATTACAAACAACGAATAAGACACTAGGACAGAGATTACAAACAACAAATAGGTCACTAGTACAGAGATTACAAACAACAAATAAGTCACCAGGACAGAGATTACAAACAATGAATAAGTCACTAGAACAGAGATAACAAACAATAAATAAGTCACTAGGACAGAGATTACAAACAAGGAATAAGACACTAGGACAGAGATTACAAACAACAAAT
>NW_013879127.1:0-296 GCF_000517525.1 Limulus polyphemus
TAGCTCACTGAACATGTTTATTGACATTTGAATTGTTTTGTTGTACAAACAATGCTGGTCCACGTATCTTTTGCACAAGAAAAGGTTACTTGACATGTGAATTGTTTTGTTGTACAAACAATGCTGGTCCACGTATCTTTGGTTCACTGTAAACGTTCCTTGACTTGTGAATTGTCTTGTTGTACAAACAAAGCTGGTCAACGTATCTTTAGCTCAAGAACTGGTTCCTTGACATGTAAGTTGTTTTGTTGTACAAACAATGCTGGTCCACGTATCCTTAGCTCACAGAACATGTT
>NW_013879128.1:0-295 GCF_000517525.1 Limulus polyphemus
TTATTTATTGTGAGGACTATGGTTTGAAGATTATCCATATCATAAGGGTTTATAACATTTGTACCGGTGTATTTTCATGTACTATACAATTTTATGATAATGTGATTTGTACAGGTTGTATTCTATATTGTAATCATTATTGAAGCTGTATAATCCTTTGAATAATGTATTATACATAAGGTAATCTTGCCAATGTATATATATATATATATAATGACTTAATTAAAAATTGTCTCAAGCCAATTTTTAATTCTCTAAGGAGGGAGTTGTAACAAATTTACTTTTATGTATTTAT
>NW_013879129.1:0-295 GCF_000517525.1 Limulus polyphemus
ACCACAATACTCATCCTACTAAACGTGTCTAACATACCACAATACTCATCCTCTAAACATGTCTAACACACCACAATACTCATCCTCTAAATGTATTTAACCTACCACAATGCTCATCCTCTAATTGTGGCTAACACCACAATACTTATATTCTAAATGTGTCTAACACACAACAATACTCATCTTATAAACGTGTCTAACACACCACAATACTCATCCTCTAAACATGTCCAACACACCTCCATACTCATCCTCTAAACGTGTCTAACACACCACAATACTCATCTTCTAAATG
>NW_013879130.1:0-296 GCF_000517525.1 Limulus polyphemus
CTTAGATCTGTTTGAACTTCTCGACTTATGTCGCGATATGATCAGAAGCTAAAGTTTGATCACTTAGATCTGTTTGAACTTCTCGACTTATGTCGGGATATGATCAGAAGCTAAAGTTTGATCACTTAGATCTGTTTGAACTTCTCGACTTATGTCGCGATATGATCAGAAGCTAAAGTTTGATCACTTAGATCTGTTTGAACTTCTCGACTTATGTCGGGATATGATCAGAAGCTAAAGTTTGATCACATAAATCTGTTTGAACTTCTCGACTTATGTAGGGATATGATCAGAAG
>NW_013879131.1:0-295 GCF_000517525.1 Limulus polyphemus
CACCATCTTAATGGGAAAACAGATGCAAATGTGGAAGGTGTTAAAGAGGACATCGACACGTTTTTTGCTTCAAAGCCAAGTGATTTCTTAACAATCATTAACAGCCTGATTGTTAATTCGGAAAAGCATCATCGATAAGAATGGAGACTATTTCATTTAATAAATATTTTGTTTTGATATTTAAGTTGTTAGGGGTTTTTTCATCTAAAAACAACAACATTAATTTCTTGACGACCTAATATATATATATATATATATATATATATGTGTGTGTGTGTGTGTGTGTGTTGTTGTG
>NW_013879132.1:0-296 GCF_000517525.1 Limulus polyphemus
TGGCCTGTTATTGATAGTACATAGTATCGTTAAATCTTGTGTCTTCTTATTGACAGTACACATATTGTTAAATCTTGTGTCTTCTTATTGACAGTACACAGTATTGTTAAATCTTGTGGCCTGTTATTGATAGTACACAGTATCGTTAAATCTTATGGCTTGTTATTGATAGTATACAGTATCGTTAACTCTTGTGTCTTCTTATTGACAGTACAAAGTATTGTTAAATCTTGTGTCTTCTTATTGACAGTACACAGCATTGTTAAACGTGTGTCTTTTTATTGACAGTACACAGT
>NW_013879133.1:0-296 GCF_000517525.1 Limulus polyphemus
CGTTAAATTAGTTTCACAATTTTTCTCGACATAGTAAAATATTTAACATTTCTATTCATAAGCCCTAAGTACCATGCTTTAGTTGTAAAATTAGCTTCACAATTCTTCCCGACATAGTAAAATATTCAACATTTCTATTCTTAGGCCCTAAGTACCGTGCTTTAGCTGTTAAACTAGCTTCACAATTCTTCCCGACATAGTAAAATATTCAACATTTCTATTCTTAAGCCCTAAGTACCGTGCTTTAGTTGTGAAATTAGCTTCACAATTCTTCCCGACATAGTATAATATTTAAC
>NW_013879134.1:0-296 GCF_000517525.1 Limulus polyphemus
CTGATCACTGAACGATTAGTTAGATTGTAAGGTGCTGATCACTGAACGATCAGTTAGATTGTAAGGTGCTGATCACTGAACTATTAGTTAGATTGTAAGGTGCTGATCACTGAACTATTAGTTAGATTGTAAGGTGCTGATCACTGAACGATCAGTTAGATTGTAAGGTGCTGATCACTGAACGGTCAGTTAGATTGTAAGGTGTTGATCACTGATCTGAAATGATACAGGTAGGAAGCTGTTCCCTGAACGATCAGTTAGATTGTAAGGTGCTGATCACTGAACGATCAGTTAGA
>NW_013879135.1:0-296 GCF_000517525.1 Limulus polyphemus
TATTGACAGTCCGCAGCATTGTTAAAACTTGTGTCTTTTTATTGACAGTACAGAGTATCGTTAAATCTTGTGGCTTGTTAGTGATAGTACACAGTATTGTTAAATCTTGTGTCTTCTTATCGACAGTGAACAGTATTGTTAAATTCTGTGTCTTATTATTGACAGTACACAGTATCGTTAAATCTTGTGGCTTGTTATTTATAGTACACAGTATCGTTAAATCTTATGGCTTGTTACTGAGAGTATATAGTATTGTTAAATCTTGTGTCTTCTTATTGACAGTAAACAGTATTGTT
>NW_013879136.1:0-294 GCF_000517525.1 Limulus polyphemus
ATAAACTACTGATTAATATTTTTCAACGATATACATATACATGGTAAATAAAACTTCTGATTAAACATTCACGTCCATATATATAGTTATATACATAGTAAATAATACTTCTGATTAAAGATTCACATCGTTATATATATGGTAAATAAAAACTTCTGATTAAACATTCACATCGATATATATATGTATGGTAAATAAAACTTCTGTTTAAAAATTCACATCGATATAAATACAAATGGTATGTCAAAACCACTGAGTAAACATTTACAACGATACATATATATATATATATAC
>NW_013879137.1:0-297 GCF_000517525.1 Limulus polyphemus
ATGTGTAACTCTAGTTACTGAATTTATAACCAACATACTCGTCTTTAGCCTTACTTGGTACAACTGCTCCATGAAGCCCTAGGTGTAACTCTAGTTACTGAATTTATAAAAACCATACTTACCTTTAGCCTTACTTGGTACAACTACTCTATGAACACCTAGGTGTAACTCTAGTTACCGAATTTGTAAATACCAACTGCTCCATGAAGCCCTAGGTGTAACTCTAGTTACTGAATTTATAAAAACCATACTTACCTTTAGCCTTACTTGGTACAACTACTCTATGAACACCTAGGT
>NW_013879138.1:0-294 GCF_000517525.1 Limulus polyphemus
GGAAATATTATAGCAGTTTAATTTAAAGTTATATCTAGAGGGAAATATTATATCACAATATCAGTTTAATGTAAAGTTATATATTCAGTGAAATACTATACCACAATATCACTTCAATTTAAAGTTATATCTAGAGGGAAATATTATATCACAATATCAGTTTAATTTAAAGTTATATCTTCAGTAAAATAGTATATCACAATATCAGTTTAATGTAAAGTTATATATTCAGTGAAATACTATACCACAATATCACTTCAATTTAAAGTTATATCTAGAGGGAAATATTATATC
>NW_013879139.1:0-296 GCF_000517525.1 Limulus polyphemus
GTGGGATTAAAGACATCTACAAGCTTAGATTATTCACTTCTTATTTAGTGAAACAGCTATTGATAATGTGGGGATTAAAGACATCTACAGGCTTAGATTATTCACTTCTTATTTAATGAAACAGCTGTTGATAATGTGGGGATTAAAGACATCTACAGGCTTAGATTACTCATTTCTTATTTAATGAAACAGCTATTGATAATGTGGGGATTAAAGACATCTACAGGCTTAGATTACTTACTTCTTATTTAATGAAACAGCAGTTGATAATGTGGGGATTAAAGACATCTACAAGC
>NW_013879140.1:0-296 GCF_000517525.1 Limulus polyphemus
GGAGGATGGTTTTCCATTGTTGTCTTTTTAATATTAGACAGAGGATGGTTTCCCATTGTTGTTGTTTTTTAAGTGTTGGTGTTAGACTGAGGATAGTTTCTCATTGTTGTCTTTTTAATATTAGAAAGAGGATGGTTTCTCATTGTTGTCTTTTTTTAAGTGTTAGTGTTAGACTGAGGATAGTTTCTCATAGTTGTTTTTTCATATTAGACAGAGAATGGTTTCTCATTGTTGTCTTTTTTGATATTAGATGGAAGATGGTTTCTCATTATTGTCTTTTTAATATTAGATGGAGG
>NW_013879141.1:0-296 GCF_000517525.1 Limulus polyphemus
ATTGTTGGTGGTCTAAATAAATTATGATACAGCAGTAAAACATATGTTATGGTTTAATATTGTTGATGGTCTAAATAAATTATGATACTGCAGTAAAACGTATGTCGTGGTTTAATATTTTTGGTGGTCTAAATAAATTATGATACAGCAGTAAAATGTATGTCGTGGTTTAATATTGTTGATGGTCTAAATAAATTATGATACAGCAGTAAAATGTATGTCGTGGTTTAATATTGTTGATGGTCTAAATAAATTATGATACAGCAGTAAAACGTATGTCGTGGTTTAATATTGTT
>NW_013879142.1:0-296 GCF_000517525.1 Limulus polyphemus
CTGGGAGGCCAAAACAGACGTGGAGGAGATCGGGCGGGAGTGAAGCAAAGGCTGCCGGAATGGCGTGGACGCAGCTGAGGAGAGCAGCCCAGAACAGAGTCCGTTGGCGAGGTGTTGTTGCGGCCCTATGCTCCCCCGGGAGTCTACAGGTTAAAGCCTTAAGCCTATATTTACCTGTTATTCAACAGACAACATTGACTGGACACATCACGGTGGACATGTAGAACCTCTCTCACTGTGGATTACCTTACATTTTATATTTACCTGTTATTCAACAGACAACATTGAATGGACAC
>NW_013879143.1:0-295 GCF_000517525.1 Limulus polyphemus
GACATTTTAAACAGCTAGTAACATTCCAGTGTCAAAGACCAACATTAAACAACAAGTAGATATTAACGACATTTTAAACAGGTAGTAACACTACCAGTGTACAAAGAAAACATTAAACAACAGTAGATATTAACGACATTTAAACAGGTAGTAACATACCATTGTGAAAGACCAACATTAAACAACAGTAGATATTAACGACATTTAAACAGGTAGTAACATACCAGTGTCAAAGACTAACATTAAACAACAATAGATATTAACGACATTTAAACAGGTAGTAACATACCAGTGT
>NW_013879144.1:0-296 GCF_000517525.1 Limulus polyphemus
AGACAACAGGCCACAAATGTCTCTGTTTACTGCTAGGTAAAATGACTATAGATAACAGGCCACAAATGTCTCTGTTTACTGCTAGGTAAGAGGACTGTAGACAACAGGCCACAAATGTCTCTATTTACTGCTAGGTAAGAGGACTGTGGACAACAGGCCACAAATGTCTCTGTTTACTGCTAGGTAAGATGACTATAGATAACAGGCCACAAATGTCTCTGTTCACTGCTAGATAAGCGGACTATAGACAACAGTCAACAAATGTCTCTGTTCACTGCTAGGTAAGAGGACTATAG
>NW_013879145.1:0-296 GCF_000517525.1 Limulus polyphemus
ATCTACTATCCTAAAGTGATCTGTAATAAATGATCCTTATAGTGTTAGCTACTATCTTAAAGTGATCTGTAATAAATGATCTCTTTAATGTTATCTACTATCCTAAAGTGATCTGTAATAAATGATCCTTATAGTGTTATCATAAAGTGATCTGTAATAAATGATCTCTTTAATGTTATCTACTATCCTAAAGTGATCTGTAATAAATTATCCTTATAGTGTTTTCTACTATCCTAAAGTGATCTGTAATAAATTATCTTTATAATGTTATCTACTATCCTAAAGTGATCTGTAAT
>NW_013879146.1:0-295 GCF_000517525.1 Limulus polyphemus
AGCAGAGCATTGGGCAAAACAGAGTGGTAGTACCTTTCTAGCAGGGCATTGGGCAAAGACAGAGTGGTAGGACCTTTCTTACAGGGCATTGGGTACACACAGTTATGGTTATACCATTCTTACAGGGCATTGGGCAAAGACAGAGTGGTAGTACCTTTCTAGCAGGGCATTGGGCAAAGCCAGAGTGGTAGTACCTTTCTTACAGGGTATTGGGCAAAGACAGAGTGGTAGTACCTTTCTAACAGGGTATTGGGACAGACAGTTGTGGTAGTACCTTTCTAGCAGGGCATTGGGC
>NW_013879147.1:0-293 GCF_000517525.1 Limulus polyphemus
AAAAACTTATGATAAAACCTTTTACAACGATATACATATACATGTTAAATAAAATTTCTGATTAAACATTTACAACGATATATATATATATATATATGATAAATAAAAACTTCTGATTAAACAATCACATCGATAAGTATATATGGTAAATAAAACTACTGATTAAACATTCACATCGATATATATATATGGTTAATAAAATTTCTGGTTAAACATTCACAACGATATACATATCTTAATGGTAAATAAAAACTTCTGATTAAATATTACAAATCGATATATATGTATATGGT
>NW_013879148.1:0-296 GCF_000517525.1 Limulus polyphemus
CATCAATATCTTACTTTATCTTGTTACTTCCTGCTTCACAACCTCGTGTATCAACTGTCACCATGAACATCAATATCTTAGTTTATCTTGTTACTTCATGCTTCACAACCTCGTGTATCAACTGTCACCATGAACATCAATATCTTACTTTATTTTGTTACTTCCTGCTTCACCAACCTCGTGTATCAACTGTCACCATGGCCATCAATATCTTACTTTATCTTGTTACTTCCTGCTTCACAACCTCGTGTATCAACTGTCACCATGACCATCAATATCTTAGTTTATCTTGTTAC
>NW_013879149.1:0-297 GCF_000517525.1 Limulus polyphemus
CGTTTGAAACAGAAGAATATACTGAGTCACACTTTAGACGGACACGTACAGGACACACACACACACACTAGTTACACGTGTTTAGTTTAGAACTATTTTATCAAGCACGTAGAACCACTAGACAATCTAACGGAGTTATAGGGTAAAGTGTCTATTTTAAAGGCCGTTTGAAACAGAACAGTATATTGAGTCACACTTTAGACGGACACGTACAGGACACACACACACACACACTAGTTACACATGTTTAGTTTAGAACTTATTTTATCAAGCACGTAGAACCACAGACAATCTAAC
>NW_013879150.1:0-295 GCF_000517525.1 Limulus polyphemus
GAACATCCAACTAATGGTAAAGATAAAGCTGGAGGTATTAATAATACTTAGAACATCCAACTAATGGTAAAGTTAAAGCTGGAGGTATTAATAATACTTACAACACCCAACTAATGGTAAAGCTGGAGGTATTAATAATACTTAGAACATCCAACTAATGGTAAAGCTGGAGGAATTAATAATACTTAGAACATCCAACTAATGGTAAAGATAAAGCTGGAGGTATTAATAATACTTAGAACATCCAAGTAATGATAAAGGTAAAGCTGGAGGTATTAATAATACTTAGAACATC
>NW_013879151.1:0-297 GCF_000517525.1 Limulus polyphemus
TTTTTCACTGTGCATACCGAAACAGCTGCCTTTGTTTTTCACTGTGCATACTAAAACAACTGCCTTTGTTTTTCACTGTGCATACTGCAACAGCTGTCTTTGTTTTTCACTTGTACATGCTAAAACAGCTGCCTTTGTTTTTCACTGTGCATACCGAAACAGCTGCCTTTGTTTTTCACTGTGCATACTAAAACAACTGTCTTTGTTTTTCACTGTGCATACTAAAACAGCTGCCTTTGTTTTCACTGTGCATACTAAAACAACTGTCTTGTTTTCACTGTGCATACTAAAACAGCT
>NW_013879152.1:0-296 GCF_000517525.1 Limulus polyphemus
TCTGTCCGTATGGATACATGTTAAGGAAAAGTAATTGTTGTAAGTTGTGAATAACAATTTACTTTCGTTTTGATTTTGCTCATTTATTTATGTCAAAAGTAGAGGGAAAAAATGTATCGTAGAAATATGGGTTCATATTAGTTTACAGAGGAAACTTAATAAACTAGAAGTACATTAGAAATTGTCACAACTTAAAAGTTTTTATTGAAACAGTATAATGTGTTTTTGCTAGTTTATTTCTCTAAGTATATTTTCCACAAGAGGATGATGATGATAAACGGCTATACAATACATAA
>NW_013879153.1:0-295 GCF_000517525.1 Limulus polyphemus
TGTAATTTGCGACGTATTTTTTTCAACACGTTGCATACTTTTAAATGTTTGTGCGTTGTAAGAGTGACGGTCAATTCTGCTGTTCCTCTTCCTTCTGCTCTACAGTTCGAAATTGGGGACGGCTTTAAACACTTTAATAGGATTGCATGCCGTTTTCTATGGTTTCCTTAGAGAAGACCTGCTGTATAGATTATAATTCAAACACTTTAATAGGATTGCATGCCGTTTTCTATGGTTTCCTTAGAGAAGACCTGCTGTATAGATTATAATTCAAACACTTTAATAGGATTGCATG
>NW_013879154.1:0-294 GCF_000517525.1 Limulus polyphemus
AGTTTATATAAGTATATAGTGTGCATTACACCACACACACACATATATATATATATATATTTATTAAAGTGGCTTAAAAATATTTAATGTAAAAAAATAAGAACTTAAGTTGCGCTGGTCTTTTTTTGATGTACTTAGTATGTGTAACGCACGATTATTCTGTTAAACCTGCCATTAGTAAAATAGATTAATTACGTAATTTGTTCAAATATTTAATACAGGTGAGTTTCGTGTTTGAGGACTTCGTTTTTTAAGCATTATAGAGTTTCTATTCAATATGCTTTACAGCAAGTA
>NW_013879155.1:0-296 GCF_000517525.1 Limulus polyphemus
AACAGTCGACAAAATAAAGTTTAAGAAGGATTAAAATACTATTATGAAAGTCATTAAAATATAATGTAAGAAAGACTAAAAATTCAGCTATCAAAGTCGAAAATATCTAGTCTAAAAAGGCCTAAAAAAACAGTTATGAAATTCGAAAAAATCGAGTGGAAGAAAACTAATAACACATTTTCAAAGTCGAAAAAATCTAGTGGAAAACTGACTAAAAGGAACATTATCAATGTCAACAAATTCTGGAGGAAGGAAGACTAAAAAACCGTTTATAACAGTCGACAAAATATAGTGGA
>NW_013879156.1:0-296 GCF_000517525.1 Limulus polyphemus
CTTGTGACTTCTTATTGACAGTACACAGTATCGTTAAATCTTGTGTCTTCTTATTGACAGTACACAGTATCGTTAAATCTTGTCTTCTTATTGACAGTACACAGTATCGTTAAAACTTCTGTCTTCTTATTGACATTACACATTATTGTTAAATCTTGTGTTTTCTTACTGACAGTACACACTATCGTTGTATATTGTGTCTTCTTATTGACAGTACACAGTATCGTTAAATCTTGTGTCTTCTTATTGACAGTACACAGTATCGTAAAATCTTGTGTCTTCTTATTGACAGGACA
>NW_013879157.1:0-293 GCF_000517525.1 Limulus polyphemus
ATTGTGTTTTCTCGTATTTTTCATTTGTTCGTTTTCAGTTTTCACTTTTTTCAAAGTTTATCGTTTAATTTAACTTCAGCACTAGTACTTCAAAAACCGCTGTGGTGCTAATTAGGACCAAGACACACGGTAATGTGCCGTGCGGCCAAAAATTAACCTGTAGGACACACTGTGTGTTATTAACAGGAGTGATAGTTTAGCGATTTTCCACCTTCTGTAGATCGGACTGTGGTAATCCAAACTATCACATATTTTCAGTGGATGTGCCCTACTGGACTCTTGCTTCACATACC
>NW_013879158.1:0-296 GCF_000517525.1 Limulus polyphemus
GTGCCAGGAGGTAGAGCCAGTCAATGTTAGAGCAAGGAATGCAACTGTGAAGAAAGGACATACACTTCCGGAATATTTGACTGACCTCTATTAGAAGAGCATAGTCCATTTGTCATCATCACAAGCTCTTCAGGTAAAAGAACTTTTGGTAAATTATGCTGACGTCTTTTCGAAAGGAGATGATGACCTCGGCTGCATAAACCTGGTAGAGCACAGAATAAACGCAGGCAATCACCGTCCAATAAAGATCCCTCCAAGGAGAATAGCTCCAGCAAAGCGACAAGAGATAGAGAAGG
>NW_013879159.1:0-290 GCF_000517525.1 Limulus polyphemus
GATATCTATATTTGATTCCACTTCACCATCATCAACTGTTTCAGTCGGCTTGACTTCAGCTTGATGGCACCTGGTTAGTTCAACCTCTCTTTTGAAGCAATGTCTGCAGTCATTTTTGCAGGGTATTCGGCTCAGTTCGTCAGCATTACCATGGGATTTTCCTTCTCTATATTCAATATTATAATTATACTGGTCTATTTTCCGATCCAACGTGCTAGTTGTCCCTCTGGGTTCTTTAATGATCTTAACCAGCATAACGCAGCATGGTCTGTCCTAATGGTAAACCTTGC
>NW_013879160.1:0-296 GCF_000517525.1 Limulus polyphemus
TGTCACTTCAAAAACAATTGTCCCAGAACATGTTTTATTTCAAAATATACTATGGTATTCATTTTTTATATTTAAATTGCTTTGCAGTAAAACATATTTAATATCTCAAGTCCCTGTTTTATATAAAAATGCTAATGCTTTCCTCTAAGGCAGTGGTTCTTAAACTTTTCAGATCACGAACTACTTCGCTCCCGCTCTCCCTCGCCGCCCACTCAAATTATTTACTATCGGATATTCGATTGCTGACTTTATTGCTTTTAGTATAATCACGCTATTCATTGGAATACATAATTTTT
>NW_013879161.1:0-576 GCF_000517525.1 Limulus polyphemus
ATTATAGATGGATAGTGACTGGTAGGAGTTTTATTATTAATGGATAGTGGCTTTTATGTCTTTTACTATAGATAGAGAGTGGCTGGTAGGTCTTTTATTACAGATGGATTGTGGTTTTAGGTCTTTTATTACAGATGGATAGTGGCTGGTAGGTCTTTTCTTATTGATGGATAATGAGACCTACCAGCAACTATCCATCTATAATAAAAGACCTACCAGCGACTATACGTCTGTAATAAAAGACCTAAAACCACAATCCATCTGTAATAAAAGACCTACCAGCCACTCTCTATCTATAGTAAAAGACCTATCAGCCACTATCCATTAATAATAAAACACCTACAGTCACTATCCATCTATAATAAAAGACCTACCAGACTATCCATCTCTAATAAAAGACCTACCAGCCACAATCCATCTGTAATAAAAGACCTACCAGCCTCTCTCTATCTATAGTAAAAGACCTACCAGTTTATTATAGATGGAAACTATCCATCTATTATTAAAGACCTACCAGTCACTACCAGTTATAATAAAAGACCTAGATGGATAGAGGAAGGTAGGTCTTTTAATATA
>NW_013879162.1:0-296 GCF_000517525.1 Limulus polyphemus
CAAGATTTAACGATACTGTGCGGACCATTTGCATTTATATAGTGCTCTGTGAACACAAATTAGTTAGCATAAATCAGTTAAATGACGAAAAATTAGGTGTCTATTTACTTGTGACTACTCAGTGTAGTAAACTCGACGTGATAGTGTAAAGTTAATACTATAATTTTCTTACTCACTTCCCATTTAAAGTATTAATATTGTATTTGTTGATTTTTGTTTAATATACCCTTCAAGATTTGCTGAGAGTCATTAATGCTAGATGCATATAGATATATCCCTTTCCTATAGACTCTGTC
>NW_013879163.1:0-291 GCF_000517525.1 Limulus polyphemus
CCTTTAAAAGAAGACACACGTTCTATCAGAAGGCGGGTGATTTATCCATTAAAAGAAGACACACGTTCTATCAGAAGGTGGATGATTTATCCATTAAAAGAAGACACACGTTCTATTAGAAGGTGGATGATTTATCCATTAAAAGAAGACACACGTTCTATCAGAAGGTGGATGAAAGGGCGATCATATTTGGTGTAACGGGGATTCGAACCCGCGACCCTCAAATGGCGAGTCGAGCGCCCTAAATACCTGGCAATAATTGAAGTGTTATAGTTGTAGTCGTTACATTTA
>NW_013879164.1:0-374 GCF_000517525.1 Limulus polyphemus
GCCCCCGTACTCATCTTTAGCGTTATTTGGTACAACAACTCCACGAACACCTAGGTGTAACTCTAGTTACTGAATTTATAACCACCATACTCATCTGTAGCGTTATTTGGTACAAAAACTGAAAGAATACCTAGGTGTAACTCTAATTACCGAATTTATAACCACCATATTGATCTTTAGCCTTACTTGGCACAACTAAGGCTAAAGATGAATATGGTGGTTATAAATTCGGTAACTGAAGTTACACCTAAGTGTTCATGTAGTAGTTGTACTAAGTAAGGCTAAAGATGAGTATGGTGGTTATAAATTGTATAACTAGAGTTACACCTATGTGTTCATAGAGTGTTGTACCAAGTACTACATGAACACCTAGG
>NW_013879165.1:0-512 GCF_000517525.1 Limulus polyphemus
GTCGAGTTTTACCGCACCAGGAATAGAGTACACTATGTAGAGTATCTACGACACCAGGGAAAGGTACAATATATCGAGTATTTACCACACCAGGGATAGTGTACAGTATGTAGAGTATTTACTACACCAGGATAGGGTAGAGTATGTAGAGTATTTACTGCTCCTGGGATAGGTACAATATATAGAGTATTTACTACACCACGGATAGGGTACACTATGTAGAGTATTTACTGCACCAGAGATATAGTACACTATGTAAAGTATTTACTACACCAGAATAGGGTACAGTATGTAGTGTATTTACTGCACCAGAGATAAGGTACAGTATGTAGAGTATTTATTCTACTCAAGGGATAGAGTACAGATGTAGAGTTTTTATTGCACCAGGGACAGGTACAATATGTAGAGTAGTTACTACACCAGGGATAGGGTACACTATGTAGAGTATTTACTGCACCAGGGATAGGGTACACTATGTAGAGTATTTACTGCACCAGAGATAAGGTACAGTA
>NW_013879166.1:0-296 GCF_000517525.1 Limulus polyphemus
TCTAGTGGTTGGTAATACAAAAATTATATTGTAGTCTCATGTGGTTCGTAACACAAAGATAATTCATGGATCTCATGTGGTTGGTAATACAAAGATAATTCAGTCATTTCATATGGCTGATACCACAAAGATAATTCATTGATTTCACGTGGTTGGTAACACAAAGATAACGAACTATATTTTTTTTTTCATCAAAGTTAAATGTGCCAAAATATATTTATTATCTGATTTTTCATCAATCAGGTTTATATGAAAACGTAAGGAACTTAAGTATTTCTAAAGATTTCTAGGTAAAT
>NW_013879167.1:0-296 GCF_000517525.1 Limulus polyphemus
CCTAATATAAATAAATTATTACCGTTACGTTCTTTATACGATTTGGATGCTGAAACAAACATTGAGTATAGTAAATAAACGCAAAATTCCCTATATGTTTAAAAAAAAAGGCTTGATCACTCGAGTCGGATGTGGCCAAGTGTGCTCGGACTGTGAACCGAGGGTTTATGGCTCGCGTCCCGTTTACTTAAAAGCTCACTCCTCACATAATACAAACCGGTTAAACAAGAGTTAGCAGTGATTGCTTCGCGTCCCGTTTACTTAAAAGCTCACTCCTCACATAATACAAACCGGTT
>NW_013879168.1:0-292 GCF_000517525.1 Limulus polyphemus
TATGAATCCCAGAGTTCATAGCTCATGTCCCTTTGCCTCACAATTGTGATCTATCAGTTCAAAGTTAGGGACACTTATTTATGCGCATATACCCGTTGTATGGATTTGCGCAAAAATCCTAAACAAACAAATTATTTCCTTATCCACGTATATGTCTTTATTGTTATCTTGTTTGTTTTTTTTACTCTTAAAGCTCAACAAAAGCCACCCTTTAATCTAGTCTTATCAATTTCTTCCTTAC
Organism: Limulus polyphemus; assembly: GCF_000517525.1. Classification (NCBI taxonomy): domain Eukaryota; kingdom Metazoa; phylum Arthropoda; class Merostomata; order Xiphosura; family Limulidae; genus Limulus; species Limulus polyphemus. Next base: position 242 of record NW_013879168.1, read on the forward strand.
ACTTTAGTTTTTCATGAAACATTTTTCTGTTTCCAGTCACCTTTCAATTAT
>NW_013879169.1:0-296 GCF_000517525.1 Limulus polyphemus
ATTGATCAATAGTTCGTGTTATTGATCTAGCTGGGATATTGATCAATAGTTCGTGTTATTGATCTAGCTGGGATATTGATCAATAGTTCGTGTTATTGCTCTAGCTGGGATATTGACCAATAGTTTGTGTTATTGATCTAGCTGGGGTATTGATCAATAGTTTGTGTTATTGATCTAGCTGGGATATTGATCAGTAGTTCGTGTTATTTATCTAGCTGGGATATTGATCAATAGTTTGTGTTATTGATCTAGCTGGGATATTGATCAATAGTTTGTGTTATTGATCTAGCTGGGAT
>NW_013879170.1:0-296 GCF_000517525.1 Limulus polyphemus
TACTAGTAGATATTATAATTGTTAACATAAGAGAGTGATCTGTAGGTACTAGTAAGATATTATAATTGTTAACATAAGAGAGTGATTTGTAGGTACGAGTAAGATATTATAATTGTTAACATAAGAGAGTAATTTGTAGGCACGAGTAAAATATTATAATTTTTAACATAAGAGAGTGATTTGTAGGTTCTAGTAAGATATTATAATTGTAAACATAAGAGAGTGATTTGTAGACACGAGTAAGATATTATAATCGTTAACATAAGAGAATGATTTGTAGGTACTAGTAAGATATT
>NW_013879171.1:0-295 GCF_000517525.1 Limulus polyphemus
ATGTATCTATATACATATAATAGTAATGTCAGTTGTATATAACTATATAGATATAATAGCACTGTCTGTTGTATGTTATCTATATAGATATTATAGTAGTGTCTGTTGTATGTATTTATATATATATATATATATAGTAGTGTCTGTTGTATGTATCTATGTACATACAATAGTAGTGTCTGTTGTATGTTATCTATATAAATATAATAGTAGTGTCTGTTGTATGTTATCTATATAAATATAATAGTAGTGTCTATTGTATGTATCTATATAGATATAATAGTAATGTCTGTTC
>NW_013879172.1:0-295 GCF_000517525.1 Limulus polyphemus
AGACATGGAATATTATCTATGCTCATGCATGAACAACAGCTTTTCTTACAATGCTTTTTTTTTCAATTTTAAAGCAAATGGATTCATGCTGGAATTCATGTGAATTGTGAAAACAATTTATTCAGTATATTTTTTTTAGGGGCGACATAATATTTCTGAACATTTCGAAAAACAATACCAAATACTAATAAATATATTGAACTAGGTGGCTTCATTCATGATGTCAGGAAAACACGTAGGTTGAAAAAATCAATTTAACACAAAAATACAAAACTCTATAACCCGAACGCTTTTG
>NW_013879173.1:0-540 GCF_000517525.1 Limulus polyphemus
TCTTATTTCTATATTGGGTTAAAATTCCCGTATTTATAATTCTAGTTATTATTATTTTTGTTCTAGTATAATATCTGATTTGTTTCTTTCTTACGCTACCCAGGAATTGCAGAAACAAAGGGAAATGATCGTGATGATTGGTTTGGTAGGTGCATTTTTTTTGTCACTTTCCCACTTACATTCAGTAATGGTCAACAAAGTTAATCAACACCATTGTTAAAGGGTTAATCCTTTCCAGACGTGTCATGGGTCAAAGGCCATGTCATCATGTTTCTTGACCCACATTCAAAATTTTATTGAACTGCTATTTTATTAATTTTCAAATTATCAAATTTTAGTATTATACATTATTTTATCTCTTAATTTAAAAGTAAATATGAAAAAACGCATCTAAATATCGATTTTTGTGTGTCATATGTTACGTTGAATGCAGCACTGGTTCTAATTAGATATTTGTGATGTCAAAATACAATGTCTATAATTCCGTACGAATTAAAAACTCAAATTAACTATATTAACCTTTTGAGACAGGTCACAGGT
>NW_013879174.1:0-296 GCF_000517525.1 Limulus polyphemus
TTAAAGACGACTGATTTAGAACAGTAAAACTATAAAGTGAAAAGGACATGCAGATAGATAACTATTGGTTAGGCCATGCAAACTAGATTAGCAGTTTCTAGCTCAAGTTTTCAAAAGAATCATACAGGTGGACGGTTATTATTGATTATTCACTGCCAACTTTTCAGCACAAATTTACTAAATTTTATAAAATTATCCTAATTAAAGAACGTTTAGCGTCACGTACTATTAGCTTAGGCAATTAGTGTAAATAATGATGCTTGATACAACTGTATCGATTATATGTGGGTGATGAC
>NW_013879175.1:0-297 GCF_000517525.1 Limulus polyphemus
ATAGTACATTGTTTCTAATGGTATAAAAATGGCAGCCTTGTTAAGAGCTAACGTAATTCAGGTATATTTTAAGAAACGTATTCTTCCTTCAAATTTGAAACATAGCAAATTCTCTCATGTTATCACTTCGAGTGCAATAACAAAAAACTTTATAGTGATATTGGTTGTTACAGCTTATCATATGGAATCATTTTTAAAATGTGTTGGTTTTATATATATATATATATAAGTGTGTGTGTGTTTTTTACCAGTTTTATTAACCTTTCTTAGTTTTCATGGTTCAGTTTAACATGCTAT
>NW_013879176.1:0-295 GCF_000517525.1 Limulus polyphemus
TCAAGTATTCATCTCCCAAGATTCAGTAATTTGCAGACAAACGTTAGTTTGTGTTTGTTTGTTCGCACCTTTCAGCTCCTATAATAGTAGGCCTACAAAAATATTGAATCAGCAAACTCAAGTTTAATGTCTGTGACGTCACATTCTTAGTGTCAATGAAAACTTTGTTATCTAATTGTTTCCACAGGAGGTGGTGGCTTGTCCTTTAAAAACGTGTGTTCACATGTATTTAATTTTTATCTAAATGTATCTTACAAACAAAATTTGAGTCTTTGAATGAAATCTACTTGATAAG
>NW_013879177.1:0-294 GCF_000517525.1 Limulus polyphemus
CTATACATCCACCTATCCGACCCTTATAAACAGTGTATTGTCTCATTTTCAGTATCTACATTGGGGGGGGGGGGAGTTGGTGCATAAATTGACGTACATATAACTGACAACAATTATGTGTGATTTCCTTAAGGAGCCTACAGAAATTTACATATGCCAGTTTTTTCGCCATATAAAAAGTTTATTAGGGTCAGGAGTAGGAATTAAGCATTGGTAGTTAAATCTAGATAATTACTGAAGAAACTGTGTGGTCAGTCTCAGCAGAATAGAACTTGAGTAGAAACACTGTTAGGT
>NW_013879178.1:0-298 GCF_000517525.1 Limulus polyphemus
ACTCATTTTTCTGTCTCAAAAGATTTTTTTATTTTTTGAAGTACACTCTTTTATATAAATGGTGACTAAAGCTGTAATTTAATCCACAACATTAAAAAAAAAATAAGTTGAATTGTATTTTGTGCAAGAAACTGAAAATTTAATGTTTATTGTATTACACAGTAAACAATGTTTATAGTTCTGCAAATAATGCTGCATTTGAGAGTATCATATAAGCTGCTAATAATTTAACAAAATCAACTTTTTTCACTTTTTCTGTATAAAATAAATTCAAAAACCACATATAAAACTGTGTGAG
>NW_013879179.1:0-293 GCF_000517525.1 Limulus polyphemus
CTACGCAACCAGCCAAATCAGCGAATAATCTTTATACAGAAGCATGTAATCAACCAAATCAACCAATAATCACTGTACAGAAGCCACGTAACCAACCAAATCAGCGAATAATCTTTATACAGAAGCGATGCAATCAACCAAATCAACGAATAATACCTAAATAGAAGACAAGTAACCAACCAATTTAACGAATAACCCTATATCGAAGCTACGCAACCAGACCAAATCAGCGAATAATCTTTATACAGAAGCGATGACAATCAACCAATAATCACTGTACAGAACGACCACGT
>NW_013879180.1:0-227 GCF_000517525.1 Limulus polyphemus
TATAGCACAAGAAACAAGAGATAGTGAGATAGTTAAAGTAGGGGATGAAAGATGAGTTGAAGAATATACTATAGCACAAGAAACAAGAGATAGTGAGATAGTTAAAGTAGGGGATGAAAGATGAGTTGAAGAATATACTATAGCACAAGAAACAAGAGATAGTGTATATTCTTCAACTCATCTTTCATCCCCTACTTTAACTATCTCTATAGCACAAGAAACAAGAG
>NW_013879181.1:0-296 GCF_000517525.1 Limulus polyphemus
CACGATTTAACAATACTGTGTCTTTCAATAAGAAGACACAAGATTTAACAAAACTGTGTACTGTCAATAAGAAGACAAACGATTTAGCAATACTGTGTACTGTCATTAAGAAGACACAAGATTTTACGATACTGTGTAATGTCAATTAGAAGACAAAAGATTTAACGATACTGTGTAATGTCAATTAGAAGACACATTGATTTAACGATACTGTGTACTGTACAATAAGAAGACACTAAGATTTAACGATACTGTGTACTAGTACAAATAAGAAGACTAAAAGATTTAAAGATACT
>NW_013879182.1:0-411 GCF_000517525.1 Limulus polyphemus
GGAACGCTCTCTTATTTATACTGTAACTTATGGTACAGGAACACTCTTTTCGTTCTTTGTTTAGGGGGGGGTGAGTTAACGAGACTCGAATCATGGACCGAAAAACCACTGAGCCGCACTCTTCCCTTGTGAATATAGAACTTTAGCACTGATACATTTCATGTGAAGGGTTACAAAATATACACACCCCACGTTCTGAATTACCCTGCAGAATTCAAGAGGTATCGAACCTCTACCATAACCTAACCTTTTGGACGATAATCTTGAGTTAGCGAGGATTGAGTAGCTATGAATATTGTTGTGTTATTCGGTAAATTTAAAGACATAATTTGTTTGTTTGTTTGTTTGAAGTTAAGCACAAAGCTATACAATGGGCTATCTGTGATCTGCCCACCATGGGTATCATAACCC
>NW_013879183.1:0-296 GCF_000517525.1 Limulus polyphemus
ATTCTTTAACATATCTAATTCGCTTTTAAATTTTCTGATGTTTTCCATTTGTACCTCTTGCCATTGTTGTTGATTTTCCTGTAGTTGCTGCTGACTTTCTTCCTGTTTCCTTTCTTGTTTTCTCGTTCTTCTTGTTTATTTTCTTTTGCCTCCAACAACTGTTGTAATCTCTCTTGTTTATTTTGCTGTTCGAGCTGCCATTGTTGTAGGTTTTCTTGCCACTGATGTAATCTTTCTTCTTGTTTATTTTGTTGTTCGAGCTGCCACTGTTGCAGGTTTTCTTGCAACTGTTGTTG
>NW_013879184.1:0-291 GCF_000517525.1 Limulus polyphemus
CTTATTGACAGTACACAGTATTGTTAAATCTTGTGTCCTCTTATTGACAGTACACAGTATTGTTAAATCTTGTCTTCCTTTTTGATAGTACATAGTATTGTTAAATCTTGTGTCTTCTTATTGACAGTACACAGTATTGTTAAATCTTGTGTCTTCTTATTGACAGTACACAGTATTGTTAAATCTTGTGTCTTCTTATTGACAGTACACATAATCGTTAAATCTTGTGGCTTGTTATTGATAGTACACAGTATCGTTAAATCTTATGGCTTCTTATTGATAGTACACAGT
>NW_013879185.1:0-295 GCF_000517525.1 Limulus polyphemus
TTAAAGGTATAGAACTGTACAGTAAAACTTGAAGCTGTAGAACTCTACAGTAAAACTTAAAGCTATAGAACTCTTCAGTAAAACTTAAAGCTATAGAACTGTACAATAAAACTTAAAGCTGTAGAACCCTACAGTAAAACTTAAAGCTATAGAACTGTACAATAAAACTTAAAGCTGTAGAACCTACAGTAAAACTTAAAGCTGTAGAACTCTACAGTAAAACTTAAAGCTATAGAACTGTACAGTAATACTTAAAGCTGGAGAACACTAGAGTAAAAACTTAAAGCTGTAGAAC
>NW_013879186.1:0-293 GCF_000517525.1 Limulus polyphemus
TATCACAGGTATCGAAACCCGGTTTTAGAGTTGTAAGTCCGCAGACGTACCGTGCGCATCTGGGGAGGGGAAATGGGTTAAGTGACGGAAATATTGGCTACGCATCCCTCCCATGAACAGGTGCCTGTCGTTGGAAAAGTTTGTATTGCACGATAATAGCGTTGTAAGTCCGCAGATATACTGCTGTGCCACTGGGGGGGGGGGTGATACAAATTGTAGTATTGGACTGATAAAACGATTTCTACTAGAAGAGAGGTATCTACAGGAGTAGGACCCACACAGAGATAGGGATC
>NW_013879187.1:0-296 GCF_000517525.1 Limulus polyphemus
CTATATCTAGTAGTTAATCGTATAACTCATGTTGTGTGTAGTACATCTAGTAGTTAATCATATAACTCATGTTGTGTGTAGTATATCTAGTAGTTAATCATATAACTCATGTTGTGTGTAGTATATCTAGTAGTTAATCGTTTAACTCATGTTGTGTGTAGTATATCTAGTAGTTAATCGTTTAACTCATGTTGTGTGTAGTATCTAGTAGTTAATCATATAACTCATGTTGTGTGTAGTATACCTAGTAGTTAATCATATAACTCATGTTGTGTGTAGTACATCTAGTAGTTAAT
>NW_013879188.1:0-296 GCF_000517525.1 Limulus polyphemus
CAAAGTCAGTTTATTTTTTATGTTCAATGATAATTAATCTCTAACCACGAATGATGACGGCTAATGTTATGTCACTGCATAAGTCAAAGTCAGTTTATTTTTTATGTTCAATGATAATTAATCTGTAACCACGAATGATGACGGCTAATGTTATGTCACTGCATAAGTCAAAGTCAGTTTATTTTTTATGTTCAATGATAATTAATCTCTAACCACGAATGATGACGGCTGATGTTATGTCACTGCATAAGTCAAAGTCAGTTTATTTGTTACGTTCGATGATAATTAACTTTAAG
>NW_013879189.1:0-296 GCF_000517525.1 Limulus polyphemus
AATATTGGTGCACTGTATATGTTACGCTAACAATAGTGAATTGTGTATTTCACAGGAATATTGGTGCACTGTATATGTTACGCTAACAATAGTGAATTGTGTATTTCACAGAAATATTGGTGCACTTTATATGTTACGCTAACAATAGTGAATTGTGTATTTCACAGGAATATTGGTGCACTGTATGTGTTACGTGTACAATAGTGAATTGTGTATTTCACAGGAATCTTGGTGCACTTTATATGTTACGTTAACAATAGTGAATTGTGTATTTCACAGGAATATTGGTGCACTTT
>NW_013879190.1:0-295 GCF_000517525.1 Limulus polyphemus
GTTGACAAGATGGAGACTGGGCAACATTTGAGTACGAGTGATATAGAGAAACTGTTGACAGGGTGGAGACTGGGCAACATTTGGGTATGATTGATATAGAGAAACTGTTGACAGGGTGGAGACTGGACAACATTTGGATACGAGTGATATAGAGAAACTGTTGACAGGGTGGAGACTGGACAACATTTGGATACGAGTGATATAGAGAAACTGTTGACAGGGTGGAGACTGGGCAACATTTGGGTATGAGTGATATAGAGAAACTGTTGACAGGGTGGAGACTGGGCAACATTTG
>NW_013879191.1:0-340 GCF_000517525.1 Limulus polyphemus
CTCCTCCATAAACACCTAGGTGTAACTCTAATTACCGAATTTGTAACCACCATACGCATCTTTAGCGTTATTTGGTACAACAACTCCACAAACATCTAGGTGTAACTCTAGTTACCGAATTTGTAACCAACATACTCATCTTTAGCGTTATTTGGTACAACAACTCCACGAACACCTAGGTGTAACTCTAGTTACACAATTTATAACCACCATACTCATCTTTAGCCTTACTTGGCACAACTGCTCCATGAACACCTAGGTGTAACTCTAGTTACACAATTTATAACCACCATACTCATATTTAGCCTTACTTGGCACAATTACTCCATGAACACTTAGG
>NW_013879192.1:0-296 GCF_000517525.1 Limulus polyphemus
ACCTACAAAATCTTCATTGCTTTCATTGTAATTTATTTCTTTATTATTTAGGGAGCATTATAAATAGTTATGTTTTTAAAAGAAAAAAAAAGTACTATTGTTATGAATAACACATTCAATTGAACTAAACTATGCATGCCTATTTAAATATATTTACATATGGATTGTGTATATCGTATATATATATACATATATATTATTCATACTTTCGGTGTATAGGACGCAAGCAGATTTTGACATAGAATTTTGGGGTAAAAAAGTATGTCTTATACACCGATAAATACAGTATGTAGCAT
>NW_013879193.1:0-296 GCF_000517525.1 Limulus polyphemus
AATTTCCTTAAATACAACAAGTGTAGTTTACAATTTTGTTGCCAATGATCTGATGACTAGTTTATGTTTTCCCACTAATAAAAGACTAACTTGAATTAGTTTTACTACTGATCTGTATCTAACTATAATATCTTGTAAAAATATTTTGGACAAAAACCTTGTATTTTCCAGTGATTTAATATATCGTGTGTCAAAGGCTAGATAACAAACACGTGTTTCTATCAGCCTATAAATTGAATGTCAATCTTATTACTTAACTAAATATTTTCACCAGTTTTTCTTTCATTTTGGCTTAG
>NW_013879194.1:0-295 GCF_000517525.1 Limulus polyphemus
ACCTGATCCAAGTTAATTAAGTTCTGATGATAATTTAATGGTGTTTGATGATTGAATTTTAGAAAAACAAAATAGTTGTGAAAAATATTATACACATGGGAGACATAGTAATGCAGATTGTTTTATTTAACACAAAATTATTTTCAATTACCTAGACAAACTCTTAGATAAAATTCTAATTTTATATGTCTTTTTCCTCAAGATCTCAAAAACATTAGACCAAAATTATGTAAGCAAAAATATGACCTTTGATCAATTTAAACACTTTTGTAAAAAAGTATGGGAAAAGCCACAT
>NW_013879195.1:0-297 GCF_000517525.1 Limulus polyphemus
AACTGCAGTCAGAGAGTGTGTAATTGAACTGAGTATTGTTGAAGTCGAGCACGTGAGACGTTCGTTGGAATTATAGCGCGACTGTTGAAATTAAGTGTATCGCAAAGTTATATTCAGAAAGAAAAAAGCAGTTTTATTTAAGAAAGGACTTGTGTCGCTAAAGTTTCGTCGGAACGAATTTACGGAAATTAACTAACGAACGGAGACGTAACAAATTGGTTTCAGAAGTGGGATGAAAAAAAAAGAAATGGAAACTTGTTGGTGGTATTCTTCTTACACTGTCTCCTCATATGTCCT
>NW_013879196.1:0-291 GCF_000517525.1 Limulus polyphemus
ATGTTTCTCCATCTATTGAGAGATAACTGAACTTCTAATATCTTTTTTAATTTTTTCTCCATTTATTGAGACAGGAGTCACCAAACTATGTCCGTGGGCCAGATCTGACCTGCGAGGTCAGTTCATCCAGCCCACCACTGCACTGTGCTACATTTAGTTTGTCACGTTTATATACATGTCAAAAACATTTTGAAAAATTATTATCTTTCTAAACTTTTTGGTAGACTATTCAATGTGGAAATAAACAATTGTTTTTCATTTTCAGATCCTGTTTTCTTCACCCATCGTTAT
>NW_013879197.1:0-295 GCF_000517525.1 Limulus polyphemus
CAGAGAATTGTTACACGGGATAGTTGTTACACAGGGTAGTTGTTACTCGGGGTACTTGTTACACTGAGAAGTTGTTAAATAGGATACTTGTTACTCAGGGTATTTGTTATACAGAATACGTATTGCACAGGTTACTTTGTTATACAGAGTACTTGTTACACAGGATACTTGTTACACAGGGTAGTTGTTACACAGGATACTTGTTACACAGGGTTGTTGTTACTCGGGGTACTTGTTATACAGGATACTTGTTACACTGGGGAGTTGTTACATAGGATACTTGTTACACGGGGTT
>NW_013879198.1:0-296 GCF_000517525.1 Limulus polyphemus
TTCTAAACTTTGTTGAATGACTTTGCAAAGCATCTTTTATGAGATTTCCCAAAGGTTTTCCCTCAATTGATGTTAGACTAATGGGTCTATAATTTACTGGGACAATTTTTATCACCTCCCTTGAAATGAGTCACATTAGTTATCTTCCTATATAGTAGCAAGTGGCTTACATACCCAATCTGTAACCTTCCTCAAAACCCTTGGGTAAATATTATCTCACCCAGGAGCCTTATCATTCTTTAAACTTCACAATTTTTTCTTAACCACTTCAGTATTAGTGCAGTCAATTTGTTTAA
>NW_013879199.1:0-296 GCF_000517525.1 Limulus polyphemus
ATATAACAGTCAACCATCTTTAACCAATCAATTGATTATATATCGAAGTACATGACGGCTAACTAACTAATGTTACAGATAGATATATAATTATATCACAGTCAACCATCTTTAATTAATCAATTGACTATATGGAAGTACATCTCGGCTAACTAATTGATGTTACAGATAGATTTAAAGTTATATAACAGTAAACCATCTTTAACCAATCATTCCATTATATGGAAGTACATGACGGATAACTAACTGATGCTACAGATAGATAGATAATTATATAACAGCCAACCATCTTTAAC
>NW_013879200.1:0-296 GCF_000517525.1 Limulus polyphemus
GATCGTTTAGTTAACTATTGTTTATGACTACTATAACATAGTTTAGTTAACTATTGTCTGTGACTACTATAGTACTGTTTAGTTTAAGATAGTTTAGTTAACTATGACTACTATAAGATCGTTTAGTTAACTATTGTTTATGACTACTATAAGATCGTTTAGTTAAATATTGTCTATGACTACTATAAGATAGTTTAGTTAATTATTGTCTATGACTACTATAACATAGTTTAGTTAACTATTGTCTATGACTACTATAGTACTGTTTAGTTTAAGATAGTTTAGTTAACTATGAC
>NW_013879201.1:0-422 GCF_000517525.1 Limulus polyphemus
TCATTATCTACCCACACATTACATTCCCCTCTTTTATATACCAGCCTACCCTATCTAGCAAATACTAGAGCATTCGCCAAGATACGGGATAGTTCTAGAAACAAGATGGTGTGAGAATTGTCACGTGATCTCGATGACGCAACAATATTTGTGTTTCATTGCAGCCATACTTTTGTTTATTGTGCCAAAAAAATGGTGAGGATTGCAGAATGAACTTTGTACATTTGGCGTAAACTATCATGCCTGGTCACATTCCTCTCATTATAGGCAAGATTTATGTTGGAATTCAAAATTTAAGCTCTCAAGTGTATTGAGACCCCAACTATGAGAATGTCACAGCTTTCCTGTATTACTGAGATGAATGTATTTAGTCTGTTTCACAACCAACATAGAGGTTTTATTGTAGTCCATTGTACACTGAA
>NW_013879202.1:0-296 GCF_000517525.1 Limulus polyphemus
TCCTTCAGTTTGTTAACATACAAGTAGTCCAGAAAACAACTATAAACTCCTTCAGTTTGTAACACACAAGTAGTCTAGAAACCAACAACTATAAACTCCTTCAGTTTGTTAACATACAAGTAGTCCAGAAAACAACTATAAACTCCTCCAGTTTGTTAACATACAAGTAGTCCAGAAAACAACAGCTATAAACTACTTCAGTTTGTTAACATACAAGTAGTCCAGAAACGAACAATTATAAACCACTTCAGTTTGTTAATACACAAGTAGTCTAGAAACCAACAACTATAAACTCC
>NW_013879203.1:0-296 GCF_000517525.1 Limulus polyphemus
ACTGACAAATAGACTGAACTGTTAACACTACACACTGACAAACAGACTGAACTGTCAACACTAAACACTGACAAATAGGCTGAACTGTTAACACTACACACTGGCAAACAGACTGAACTGTCAACACTAAACACTGACAAACAGACTGAACTGTCAACACTAAACACTGACAAACAGACTGAACTGTTAACACTACACACTGGCAAACAGACTGAACTGTCAACACTACACACTGACAAATAGGCTGAACTGTCAACACTAAGCACTGACAAACAGGCTGAATTGTCAACACTACA
>NW_013879204.1:0-295 GCF_000517525.1 Limulus polyphemus
TTGCAATAGAAACCCCAATTGTTAACCAAATTTGCAATGCAATTCTTAAATTTGGGAAAACATCTTCACCATATGAAATTATAAATGTTAGCAAATCAGTTGCAACCATTGGTTCAGGAAAATCGGCCACTGTTCTTTTACTTATCAACATTCTACAGTCTTAGCTCTTTGCTAAGTCAGAACATTTTTCTTGCAATTTTCCGTCTTCTAAATCATTAGAAACAATATTTTGCATATCTAGTAGAAATACAACCCGTAAATCTAAATCTAGTAAGCGAGAAAATCTTCCTGTAAG
>NW_013879205.1:0-354 GCF_000517525.1 Limulus polyphemus
ACAAGATTTCACAATAATGTGTACTCTCAACATTATTGTTAAATATTGTGTTTTCTTACTTGTGTACTATCAATAAGAAGACACAAGATTTAACGATACTGTGTACTGTCAATAAGAAGAGCAATATTCGACGATAATGTATACTGTCAGTAAGAAGACACAAGATATAACGATACTGTGTACTGTCAATAAGAAGACACAAGATTTAACGATACTGTGTACTGTCAATAAAAAGACACAAGATTTAACGATACTGTGTACTGTCAATAAGAAGACACAAGATTTAACGATACTGTGTACTTTCAATTAGAAGACACAATATTCATCGATAATGTGTACTGTCAATAAGAAGAC
>NW_013879206.1:0-296 GCF_000517525.1 Limulus polyphemus
GTACTATCAATAACAAGCCATAAGATTTAACGAGACTGTGTACTGTCAATAAGAAGACACGAGATTTAACAATACTGTGTACTGTCAATAAGAAGACACAAGATTTAACAATCCTATGTCCAATCAATAAGAAGACAAGATTTAACGATACTGTGTACTATCACTAACAAGCCACAAGATTTAACGATAGTGTGTACTGTCAATAAAAACACACAAGTTTTAACAATGCTGTGTACTGTCAATAAGAAGACACATGATTTAACGATACTGTGTACTATCAATAATAACATTTAACG
>NW_013879207.1:0-409 GCF_000517525.1 Limulus polyphemus
CCCTCTAATTACCTGAGTCCAGTGTATTTGGTGATAAGGACAATCGTGTCCCTCTAATGACCTGAGTACAGTGTGTTTGGTGATAAGGACAATCGTGTCCCTCTAGTTACCTGAAGTACAGTTTGTTTGGTGATAAGGATAATCGTGTCCCTCTAGTGCCCTGAGTCCAGTGTGTTTGGTGATAAGGACAATCGTGTCCCTCTAGTTACCTGAGTCCAGTTTGTTTGGTGATAAGGATAATCGTGTCCCTCTAGTTACCTGAGTACAGTGTGTTTGGTGATAAGGATAATCGTGTCCCTCTAGTTATCTGAGTACAGTGTGTTTGGTGATAAGGACAATCGTGTCCCTCTAATTACTGAGTCCAGTTTGTTTGGTAATAAAGAAAATCGTGTCCCTCTAGTGATCTGAG
>NW_013879208.1:0-296 GCF_000517525.1 Limulus polyphemus
GTATACGCGTGCCTCACGCTTGGTATTGCTGGCGCACAAAAATATAGCTTAAAAAAAGGAAAAAAGTCTAATAAATTAATTTACTCTAATCCTGCCTAAAAGAATTTGAAGCGCCGTGGCTATTGTGGGTTCCCTCTTGTTTTTGTTGATTTTTTTATTTTAATGTACAAACTTTTAGTTCGTAGCTCCGTCCTCTCTTTTCCGATTTGAGATATAATTACATTGATTAATTTACTCTAATCCTGCCTAAAAGAATTTGAAGCGCCGTGGCTATTGTGGGTTCCCTCTTGTTTTTG
>NW_013879209.1:0-295 GCF_000517525.1 Limulus polyphemus
TGTAAGACATGATTTACAATCAGCCAATACAATTACAAACCACTACATTAGGCCTATAATGTTTTCTAGATTTAGGCCTTGCCTGTTGCATATATTGCTAATCTTGCACACCAGTTATTTTCGTTACATCGATCTCGTATTTTCTTTTTGTTGAACATACACTTACTTGTACGTTGCACTCTAGGACTTGTATTTGATCTACAGATGAATGATGGAATAGTGTAATTTACTTCTGTACGTCAATTCGGTCTCGCTGTATTTCAGTGGGCGGCTTTTAAAAGTTAAAACTGCAAGC
>NW_013879210.1:0-295 GCF_000517525.1 Limulus polyphemus
CACTTGTGGCAGGTCATCAAGTAATACCTATAACATTCTCTAAATGTGAGCAGATACTTAAGGCATTGTTGGGTGTGTGTCAGGAGGTAGAGCCAGTCAATGTTAAAGCAAGAAATACATCTGTAAAGAAAGGACATACACTTCCAAAACAATTAACTGACCTGACCTCTATAATAAGAGCATAGTCCATTTGGCATCATCACAGGCTCTTCAGGTAAAGGAACTTTTGGCACATTATGCAGACGTCTTTTCGAAAAGAGATCATGACCTCGGCTGCACAAACCTTGTAGAGCAC
>NW_013879211.1:0-297 GCF_000517525.1 Limulus polyphemus
ATATTCGTGAGATATAAGTCTTGATTATATTTATTGATATATCCTGACGAAGTTGTAATAGCGGAAAATTGAGCTAATAAAGTTATATTCCGGGGATATAGGTCGTGATTATATTTATTGATATCTCCTGACGAAGCTGTAAGAGCGCGAATATTGAGCTAATAAAGTTATATTCCGGGGATATAGGTCGTGATTATATTTTTTGGTATCTCCTGACGAAGTTGTAATAGCGGAGAATTGAGCTAATAAAGATATATTCCGGAGATATAGGTCGTGATTATATTTACTGATAGCTCC
>NW_013879212.1:0-296 GCF_000517525.1 Limulus polyphemus
ACGCAAGTCTTTACTTAATAAAACTGGTTTATTCTTTCCAAATACAACTTTACCGATACACTCAACTTCAACAATCGCGCTAAACAAACGCTATAACAACGAACGTCAATAATACTTCTGACCGCAGATCAATTACTCACTATCTACACAGACACATTACATTAATTCGCGTCACGTTGTCCCCTCTTATATATACCAAACTACCCTATATCTAGCAAATACTAGAGCATTCGCCAAGATACGGGATAGTTCTAGAAACGTGGCGTCACTGTAGTCATGTGATCTCGATGACGCAA
>NW_013879213.1:0-295 GCF_000517525.1 Limulus polyphemus
AAGTTACGGAAAATCAACTAACGACTGGAGGCGTAACAGTATCCTCCTTGTGTAAAAGACAATAAATCATCCTTTAATGTATTTAATTCTCTTTCAAATTTACTAATGTTTTCCGTTTGTACTTCTTGTTTCATTTCTTGTTCTAATTGCCACTAGTGCAGTCTCTCTTCTTGTTTCCTTTCTTGTTCAGTTGCCACTGCTGTAGTCTCTCTTCTTGTTTATTTTGCTGTTCGAGCTGCCACTGTTGCAGGTTTTCTTGCCACTGCTGTAATCTCTCTTCTTGTTTCTTTTCTTT
>NW_013879214.1:0-330 GCF_000517525.1 Limulus polyphemus
GTTTGTTTGTTTGTTTTGTCTGTTTGTTTTTAATTATGCACAAAGCTACACAAGGGCTATCTGTGCTCTACCTACCACGGGTATCGAAACCCGGATTCTAGCGTTGTAAGTCCGCAGACATACCGCTGTGCCACTGGGGGGCGAGAAAAAAGTTTGGTGACCCCTGGACTAGAGGGAAAGAAGCTAGTCAACATCACCCACCGTCAACTCTTGGACTACTTTTTACCAACGAATAGTAGAATTGAGTGTACCATTATAACGTCCCCACGGCTAAAGGGCGATCATCTTCGTGAACGAGATTCGAGAGTGGGTCTGTTAGAATAGCAGTAA
>NW_013879215.1:0-296 GCF_000517525.1 Limulus polyphemus
GGAACGTGTCCCCTTCTTCACATTACAGCTATAGTATTGAGTCATAGGGTTTGTTTCGGCAGATCACACAACACCCCCTTCCCTCGACTTTTGGAACCAGAGTTACGCCATCTGGGAATTCTACTGGAAAAATATATATATATATAGTGTACAGTATTTAACATTTTCGTTGAGTCGTCCTGTTGCTATGGCCAACTTGAAAGTAGTTTTATAAATTCAACAGACTTACAAAATAGTTATGCTTACAATAAAGTTTCCCAACAGCCCTTTAATTTTCACTTATATATGTAACACAT
>NW_013879216.1:0-297 GCF_000517525.1 Limulus polyphemus
CCTCTCCACTAAGAGCTAGTGTTAGTGACCAGGATGGGTTAAGTCTCAAAAAAAGTGATTATATTGTCTGCATACAAAGCTTTTATACAGTATCTGCATAGAGGGAGTGAGAGGGCTTGTGTAAAGTTTTCCAAGTTAGATATTGCCGTGGGCAGTCGAGTGGAGTATAAAAGACTGAAGCAAGTGAACAAAATGTTTAGTTGGCAAAGAATAATGGAAGATGGAGATCGAGAAATAGCTATAAGTGTCAGCAGAGGTAAGTATGTTTGGAAATACATTTTCAGATTAGGAAAATGA
>NW_013879217.1:0-295 GCF_000517525.1 Limulus polyphemus
AAAGTTCGAACATAACAAATCATTTAACTTCAGTGGATTCTCATCGGAAATTAGTATTTCTACGAAGACATTATATAAATTCAACGGTGGAAAAACTCAGAGTTTGTGGCAAAGGACAAAGCTAGCTAGCTTCCCGGCGAATCGTACCTACATCAACTCGTAATTAACTCGCTCATCGTAAACCCTCGATAAGATATCAAGGAAGTTCCAGACTAGAAAGAAGACTTTATATTGTTTGTAACTTTGTGAAACTGTTGTTTATAAATAATTGTTTGTAATAACTATTTGTAATAAT
>NW_013879218.1:0-338 GCF_000517525.1 Limulus polyphemus
TTGAATAGAGCAGTTCTTTATTCTGAGAATGACTCTTGAATAGAGCACTTGTTTATTCCGAGAATGACTGTTGAATAGAGCACTTGTTTATTCTGAAAATGACTTTTTAATAGAACAGTTCTTTATTCTAAGAATGACTCTTGAATAGAGCAGTTCTTTATTCAGAGAATGACTCTTGAATAGAGCAGTTCTTTATTCTGAGAATAACTCTTGAATAGAGCAGTTCTTTATTCTGAGAACGACTCTTGAATAGAGCAGTTCTTTATTCTGAGAATAACTCTTGTATAGAGCAGTTATTTTATTCTGAGAATGACTCTTGAATAGAGCAGTTCTTTATT
>NW_013879219.1:0-295 GCF_000517525.1 Limulus polyphemus
TCTATGACCCACTGATGACTTTATTCTGCAGCCAATATGTTAATTAACTCATCAATTTACAACATATCTACATGTTTTTCCTTAAGTCCGAGTGGATTAAACAGGAAACAAAACTAGTATAGTTCTATGACCCACTGTTGACTTCATTCTGTAGCCAATGTGTTAATTAACTCAAATATTTACAACATATCTACATGTGTTTTTTAAGTCCGAGTGCATTAAATAGGTCCCAATTACTAGTAACGTTCTATGACCCACTGTTGACTTTAGTCAGCAGGCAATGTGTTAATTAACT
>NW_013879220.1:0-294 GCF_000517525.1 Limulus polyphemus
GTTGGGCTCCCAGTGGGGATGTTCTTTTATCCTACCTCAAATTATCTTCTCTGACATAGGGGGTATTGTAGTTGATTTAAGTGCTGTGACATGCAGATCAACGGATGTAGCAACACTTACTGGAGTCTGGCCTTTGTTGTTCCAATGTCATTTTATCAAAATCAATTACAAACTTCCTTGGTAGTAGATAGTCCAATCCTAATATGCATTCGTCTTCCATGTCAGCCAAGTATACTTCCTGTCTGTCCTTTATGCCCATGAGCTCAATAGCTACCAACACTGGTCCCCACAACC
>NW_013879221.1:0-296 GCF_000517525.1 Limulus polyphemus
AACAGGTACATTTGTGTGGGGATGGATTATTTCACCAAGTGGCCTGAGGCATATACAATAACAAATCAGGAAGCTACAATTGTAGAATCGGCTATTAGTGATTTATTCTTCAGATTTGGTATGCCATACGAACTGCATTCGGATCAAGGCCGTAACTTTGAATCAGCTGTGTTCCAAGAATGCTGCAAGTTGTTTCGCATATGAAAGATCAGGACAACGCCACTTCACCCACAGTCTGATGGGATGGTAGAAAAATACAATTGGACACTGAGACAGGAATTGGCAAAGTTTTGTAA
>NW_013879222.1:0-296 GCF_000517525.1 Limulus polyphemus
TAAAATTATACCATCTGAACTGTTCACATCTCTAAGTTGGACGTACTGGTGACAACAATCTAAAATTATACCAACTGGACTGTTCGCATCTCTAAGTTGGACGTACTGGTGACAACAATCTAAAATTATACCAACTGGACTGTTCACATCTATAAGTTCGACGTACTTAACTTAAGATTATACCAACTGGACTGTTCGCATCTCTAAGTTGGACGTACTGGTGATAACAATCAAAAACTCGAAGAACTGGACTGTTCATATCTCTAAGTTCGACGTACTTAACTTAAGATTATACC
>NW_013879223.1:0-296 GCF_000517525.1 Limulus polyphemus
AATCCTCATGTTTCACATTGATTCTTGCCCACTTTAAGTGCTTCTTTACAGGACTTTTCACGTGATTCTATCAATTTCTCTTTCAAAGAATCAAGATCAGCAGCTGCTTCTCAAAGATTCATTTTTGGGTCCTGAAGACGTTTCTGCACTCGATTGATAGATGATAAAATATTTCTCCAAAAATGCAAAAGTACAAGAAAATCGAATGTAAACATGCGTTGCAGAATATTATGAGCACCACATTTTGTTTCAGCCATGTTGCCATTCTCACTTAATTGCTCTAACAGTCCTAGAAA
>NW_013879224.1:0-296 GCF_000517525.1 Limulus polyphemus
TTTTCTTTTCTTTAAATCGAGCTCTGTCCCTCAGAAATCTATTCACACGGAATCACATCCACTCAGACTGCATCTCTCTGTTCCAGTCCTCGCCGACTACTCTCTCCAACTGACGTCTCGTGGACAAATAGATGCAGTGTTCCACTCCGACTACAGAACTATGGTATCTGCACGGCTCTCCAGGCGCGCTTGTGTTATCACCTTTCTTGTCGCCACGCGTATCTCAACAATACACTCTATGTGTTATATTTAAAACAAAACCCAGTGGCGCTATCAAAATTCGTTTGACATTAACC
>NW_013879225.1:0-644 GCF_000517525.1 Limulus polyphemus
CAATATATTTCTTACAACAGTAGTGCCACGATGTTTTAGTAACAAACAACATGAAACTTTTACAATATATTTCTTACAACAGTAGTATCCCGATGTTTTAGTAACAAACAATACGACACTTTTAAAATATTTTTCTTACAACTGCAGCGCCCCGATGTTTTAATAACAAACAATACGACACTTTAACAATATTTTTCTTACAACAGCAGCGCCCCGATGTTTTAGTAACAAACAACACGACACTTTTACAATATATTTCTTACAACAGTAGTGCCCCGATGGTTTAGTAACAAACAATACGACACTTTTACAATATATTTCTTACAACAGTAGTATCCCTTTGTTTTAGTAACAAACAATAAGACACTTTTACAATATATTTCTTACAACAGTAGTATCCCGATGTTTTAGTAATAATCAATAAGACACTTTTTACAATATATTTCTTACAACAGTTAGTATCCCGATGTTTTAGTAACAAACAATAAGACACTTTTACAATATATTTCTTACAACAGCAGTATCCCGATGTTTTAGTAACAAACAACACGACACTTGAACAATATATTTCTTACAACAGTAGTCCCCCGATGTTTTAGTAACAAAAAATAAGACACTTTTACAATATATTTCTTACAACAGCA
>NW_013879226.1:0-296 GCF_000517525.1 Limulus polyphemus
AGTTATTAATAGCGGATACTCCGTTTGAAACTATGTCACCTCAGTGAAATTGGTTGACACCATTGTTTTGGTTTTTGAGTTATCAAATAATAATAAAAAAGAAGCAGAAGAAAGAAGAACAAGAAGTTCAAACTTTTTACTATGATATTTACAGATATTCCTAGAACTTGTGACTCAGTCATTACATAGATATTGTTATAAAAGGAAACACTGTATAGTATTGTAAAGTTCTGATGATCATCTATTGAGGAGATATTTAAAATACCATTTAGATGAACAATCCGAGCCATCCCTAC
>NW_013879227.1:0-295 GCF_000517525.1 Limulus polyphemus
CCCTGTTAGTAAAAAGAAAAGGACATTAAATTTTTATGTTATTTGTTATAACGAAGTTATATATTGCGGGATAGAGACAATTCGTAGTTAATAGAGAGAGGTAGGTAAAAGGGACTTTTATGTTACCCATCTGATGTTTTATGGATGCTCGATCTCTTTGGTAAAGATTTACATTCCATGAAAGCATGTTCTTGGTCTTGAAAATTTAAACAATGGCTGCATGCACCATTTGAGTGTACTTTTATTTTGTATAGATGTCCATTTAGACCTGCGCAATTAAACCAGAGGCGTGTAG
>NW_013879228.1:0-296 GCF_000517525.1 Limulus polyphemus
CCCTCTTTTCTTCAGAGTTTTGATCAGTTTAGGATATGGTATTGTTTAATCAGGTATATTTTGTGAAGCTACCCTCTTTTCTTCAAAGTTTTTAAAAAGTTTAGGACATGGTAGTGTTTAATGGGAAATATTTTGTGAAGCTACCCTCTTTTCTTCAGAGTTTTGATAAGTTTAGGACATGGTATTGTTTAGTCAGGAATATTTTGTGAAACTACCCTCTTTTATTCAGAGTTTTAAAAAAGTTTAGAACATGGTAGTGTTTAATGAGGAATATTTTGTGAAGCTACCCTCTTTTA
>NW_013879229.1:0-296 GCF_000517525.1 Limulus polyphemus
TGTGCAAAAATTTTAAAAGGCCTTTGCAACCGACTACAAAGGTCGTAACTAGAAGAGATAATTGTTTACTTTACTTCGTTATTTACTGTTCTATGTTTTAAGAAAAATAAGTTTTATGAATTTATTTCTAAATAGCAATAATCTATATACATATATATAATGTATAATAATTAAAATGTGACTGTATTTTACAAAATAATAGTCTACTAAAACACAGCCAAGACAAGTCGCTTTGTGAAGACTAAAGGTTAGTTTTATATTATTGGATACAATAACATGATAGCATGTGTGATACA
>NW_013879230.1:0-432 GCF_000517525.1 Limulus polyphemus
TAGAGTCGTCAACTTATCGAAAGCCATAGATAGGCCTAAATAAAATGTTTTTAATTGTGTACCAGTTAATGTTGAAAATTATTTATGATTTTAGGACTTGTTTAGTTTGAGAAATAATTGAACACAGAAGTGCCATTCAACTCCATGTGGTAATCTGGATAAATTATCTTCCTGTAACTTTTGTCAGTATTGGTCTGAATTAATACATCTGCTCAAAGGTGGATACATTTAGATAGTCGGTGAAGATTGCTAATACAGTGTAGAATAACTGTGGAAATGAACACAGAAGTGCCATTCACTCCATGTGGTAATCTGGATAAATTATCTTCCTGTAACTTTTGTCAGTATTGGTCTGAATTAATACATCTGCTTAAAGGTGGATACATTTAGGTAGTCGGTGAAGATTGCTAATACAGTGTAGAATAACTGTGG
>NW_013879231.1:0-296 GCF_000517525.1 Limulus polyphemus
GGATCTACTGTATAATATATTACCTAATCAAGAGTAAAACTCATTTACTCGGGGCTACTGTATAAGATATTACCTAATCAAGAGTAAAACTGAGTTACTCGAGGCTATTGTATAAGTTATTATCTAATCAAGAGTAAAGCTGAGTTACTCGTCGCTACTGTATAAGATATTACCTAATCAAGAGTAAAACTGAGTTACTCGGGGCTACTATATAAGATATTACCTAATCAAGAGTAAAACTGAGTTCCTCGGGGCTACTGTATAAGATATTACCTAATCAAGAGTAAAACTGAGTT
>NW_013879232.1:0-296 GCF_000517525.1 Limulus polyphemus
CAGATAAGGACGACATCTACCGTCAAGGAACAGATAAGGACGACATCTACCGTCAAGCAACAGATGAGGACGACATCTACCGTCAAGCAACAGCTAAGAACGACATCTACCGTCGATCTACAGATAAGGACGACATCTACCCTCAAGCAACAGATAAGGACGACATCTGCCGTCAAGGAACAGATAAGCACGACGTCTACCGTCAACCAACAGATACGGACGACATCTACCGTCAAGCAACAGATACGGACGACATCTACCCTCAAGCAACAGATACGGACGACATCTACCGTCAA
>NW_013879233.1:0-296 GCF_000517525.1 Limulus polyphemus
GTACATGGCAACGAGCCTGAAGGGACAACCACTGGAAATACTTGGACAGTTGTCAGGAGATGACAGGCACAACTACAGAGCACTAGTAGCTGCTCTAGAACTCAGGTATGGAACTCAAAATCAGTCTGAAGACTACATGGCTAGGTTTAAGCCGAGAGACTGTGCTAAAGAGGAGAGCCTGCAAGAGCTGGTAAAGTATTTGGAAAGTATGGCACACAAGGCCTACGCAACTGCACCACCTGATGTCCTGAAGATGTTTCTGAGGGATCAGTTTGTAGACACCTTGGCAATCCACA
>NW_013879234.1:0-296 GCF_000517525.1 Limulus polyphemus
ATAAAATACATTGTTGTAACGTATTGTTACCAAAACGCATTGGCTTTTCTATAGATATTATCAGTAGCGAACCACTGCAATGCTTAACTGTAGGTGAAAGGTATTCTTCACTGAAGGTTTCCCTTCTTTTCTTCAGACATAGTTGGTCTTGTTAGTTTTGAGGAAAAGTTCTAATTTAGAAAAGAAAATGGTCTGGAAGAATGCAATGCTTCATATTCCTTGGCAAAGTTTAGATGGCTTGTTTAATGAATTTTCTTTAAAAGTGGATTGCAGCAAGATATACGTCCATACAACTC
>NW_013879235.1:0-295 GCF_000517525.1 Limulus polyphemus
TACAAAGCACAATTTACTCCTGGCAGAAATGAATGGATGAACAGAGGAGCAGAAAGCAGTGTCCCTGGCAACAAACTTGAAGGGGCAGCCACTGGAAATACTTGGACAGTTGTCAGCAGACGACAGGCACAACTAGCTGCTCTAGAACTCAGGTATGGAACTCAAAATCAGTCCAAAGTTTACCAGGCTAGGTTTAGAACGAGAGTCCGTGCTAAAGAGCTGACACAGGATTTGGAAAGTATGGCAACTGTGCCACTCGATGTCCTCAAGCTGTTGCTGAAAGATCAGTTTCTAG
>NW_013879236.1:0-297 GCF_000517525.1 Limulus polyphemus
CTTTCACACATTTTAAGGTAACTCAGAATGTATGAAACGAGGACTCAGAAAAAAAACAACCTGGTACGTTAAAATTCTGTTACACCCATTATATATTTACGGTTGTAAACTATAAATGGCACCATTTAAGACAGATTCAGGCTACGAATACAAAAGAAAAAAATACTCCTGTGCAATCGATGCATCAGAATATAAAATAATTGATAGTATTTTCGAACTTTATCTTCATAAAGTGAAGTAACACTTATTATGTTATACTGTAATAAGGTATTAGGAATTTTATCTTTTAATACAAAA
>NW_013879237.1:0-296 GCF_000517525.1 Limulus polyphemus
TATATATATATATATATTATATATATATATATATACCCGTAATTTCACACTACTTAGACATCATGAACTGAAGGGACGCTCGTGCTGCCCAAAACCTCTTCTTCATTGTGGTCACTAGCTATTTAGTAGTTTAAAAAACTGGGAGTAAAATAACTTATGCTTTTTTTTTCCTATACAGAGTACAACTACTACCTTCAAGTGACCATGTCAGGAACCACATCTGAATGGACAGTGCCCGATCCTCTAGAGGGCGATAATGAGTCTTTTCGGGTAAAATAATACGGTGTATATCTATG
>NW_013879238.1:0-295 GCF_000517525.1 Limulus polyphemus
GTTACATAAAATAAAGTTACAATTACAACAGCATGCCAAACTTCAATACATCATAAGGTCATAAAGACAACGTGTATTCACTTTTTATATAAAATACAGTAATAATTACAACAGCATCCAAACTTCAATACATCCTTCAAGTCATAAAGACCCCGTGTATTCACTTGTTATATAAAATACAGTTATAATTACGACAGCGTGTCATTGCATAATACGTCATAAAGTCATAAAGACAACGTGTATTCACTTTTTATATAAAATACAGTAATAATTACAACAGCATCCAAACTTCAAT
>NW_013879239.1:0-387 GCF_000517525.1 Limulus polyphemus
TCTAGTTTATTAAAACTTTACTTCTAGAGTATAAGCAGTATATTAAAACTTTACTTTATATTTAAGAGTATAAGCAGAAAACTTTACTTCTGAATAAATATACTGCTTATACTTTAGAAGTAAAGTTTTAATAAATATACTGCTTATACTCCAGAAGTAAAGTTTTAATAAATATACTGCTTATACTCTAGAAGTAAAGATTTAATAAATATACTGCTTATACTCTAGAAGTAAAGATTTAATAAATATACTGCTTATACTCTAGAAATAAAGTTTTAATAGATATACTGCTTATACTCTAGAAATAAAGTTTTAATAAATATACTGCTTATACTCTAGAAGTAAAGTTTTAATAAATATACTGCCTATACTCTAGAAGTAAAGTTT
>NW_013879240.1:0-297 GCF_000517525.1 Limulus polyphemus
GGAAAAAGAAAAGAAACAAGAAGAGAGATTACAGCAGTTGTTGGAGGAAAAAGAAAAGAAACAAAAGGAGAAATTGCAGCAGTGGATGGAGGAAAAAGAAAAGAAACAAGAAGAGAGATTACAGCAGTTGTTGGAGGAAAAAAAAGAAACAAGAAGAGAGACAACAGCAGTGGTAGTTTGAGCAGCAAAATAAACAAGAGAGACAACAGCAGTGGTTGGAGTAGAAAGAGAATAAAAAAGAAGAGAGATTACAGCAGTGGCAACTGGAACAAGAAAGGACATAGGAAGAAAGTCTCC
>NW_013879241.1:0-296 GCF_000517525.1 Limulus polyphemus
TAACATATTTTAACAACTAAACATCAACATGATTTATAGTTAATGTTTAATGGTGAATGAACATTATTTAGAACATATTTTAACAACAAAATATGAACAGGTACCTGATGATGACAAAACCTTGTCGAAACGTTGTACATTTGCTGTTATGTTAAACTTATATTAAAGTTTTTCTTCATTACCCATTCAAGCCACCTCCAGCCATTATTAGTCTCTAAAGTGGGTTCCTCGTCATCGAATTTGGGTCTCATAAAGAATTTTGTAAAAGGAATGAACAAAAATGGTAATGATTTCAG
>NW_013879242.1:0-296 GCF_000517525.1 Limulus polyphemus
ATGTCACTCTCCTGTAAAGTTACATAAACTTAACTTGCAACATGTCATTCTCCTGTAAAGTTACTTAAACTTAACTTGCCACATGTCATTCTCGTGTAAAGTTACTTAAACTTAACTTGCCACATGTCATTCTCCTGTAAAGTTACTTAAACTTGACTTGTCACATTTCATTCTCCTGTAAAGTTACGTAAACCTAACTTGTCACATGTAACTCTACTGTAAAGTTACATAATCTTGACTTGTCACATGTAACTCTCCTGTAAAGTTACATAAACTAAACTTGCCACAAGTCATTC
>NW_013879243.1:0-295 GCF_000517525.1 Limulus polyphemus
CACATTATCTTTGATTATTGTGTCTTCTTCTTGAGAGTACACAGTATTGTTAAATCTTGTGTGTTCTTATTGATAGTACACTGTATCGTTAAATCTTATGTCTTCTTATTGAAAGTACACAGTATCGTTAAATCTTGTGTCTTCTTATTGACAGGACTCATTATTGTTAAATCTTGCGTTTTCTTACTGACAGTACACAGTATAGTTAAATCTTGTTTTTCTTACTGACAGTACACAGTATCGTTAAATCTTTTGTCTTGTTATTGAAAGTACACAGTATCGTTAAATCTTGTGT
>NW_013879244.1:0-299 GCF_000517525.1 Limulus polyphemus
TTACAATATATATATCGATGTGAATGTTTAATCAGGAATTTTGATTCATCATATATATATGTATATATTGTTGTGAATGTTTAATCATAAGTTTTTATTTACCATGTATATGTATATCGTTGTGTATGTTTAATCAGAAGTTTTTATTTCCCATATACATATATATCGATGTGAACTTTTAATCAGAAGTTTATATTTACCATATATATATATATATCGATGTGAATTTTTAAACAGAAGTTTTTATTAACCATATATTTGTATATATATATATATGTCGTTGTAAATGTTTACGCAGA
>NW_013879245.1:0-296 GCF_000517525.1 Limulus polyphemus
ATATATATATATATCGCGAACCGTGGTGTCTGTCCGAGCGTTCGTCTCTTTCCTGTTTACGGCGGCCGCTTCCCGCGCTGCGTTTGAAAAGCTGGCCACACAGGCAAAGCCCAAGATTCATATTTGATGCAATAATGTTGATGGAAAATTTTATTTTGCAAGCAGGATATGCTACACTGAATTGTTAGGAATTAATTACACTATCGTTCACATTTCAAAATGAGACGTAACTTAAAGAATAAAATGTAGATTTACCATATGTTATTGTTGAGCGGCTCTTAGCATGACTGAAATGC
>NW_013879246.1:0-295 GCF_000517525.1 Limulus polyphemus
AACACATAGGTGTAACTCTAGTTACCGAATTTATAACTACCATACTCATCATTAGCGTTATTTGGTACAACAACTCCAAGAACACGTAGGTGTAACTCTTGTTATCGAATTTGTAACCACCATACTCATCTTTAGCCTTACTTGGTATAACAACTCCACGAACACCTAGGTGTAACTCTAGTTACACGTATTATAACCACCATACTCATCTTTAGCCTTACTTGGTATAACTACTCCATAAACACCTAGGTGTATCTCTAGTTACCGAATATATAACCACCATACACTCTTTAGC
>NW_013879247.1:0-296 GCF_000517525.1 Limulus polyphemus
GTTTGTTTGTTTGTTTGTTTGAATTATGCACAAAGCTACACAAGGGCTATCTGTGCTCTGCCCACCACGGGTATCGAAACCCGGTTTCTAGCGTTGAAAGTCCGTAGACATACCGCTGTGCCACTGGGGGGCCCGAAGTTTATAGGATACTGACTACAGAGAACTAATAATAGATACTCCTTTTGGCGCATTGCGTTGATTATATGATACTTATAAGCGTGTGAAGGTTTCTAGAAATTTCAGTTTTTACGTAACAATACTGGCGCTAACACAATCGTTTATATATACACACACAC
>NW_013879248.1:0-526 GCF_000517525.1 Limulus polyphemus
TAAGACACGTTATGAGGAAAGAACAAATATGAAGTCTGGCCGAACTGGAAAAATTGAAGGAATGGGATATCGTGGAAGACAGAGGTTGACTTATGTCAAGAGTCTAAATGGATGAATGTATCGACATTGGAAATTATTTAAGCCTCAAGAAGAAGAGATCTGTGGAAGACCATGGTCACCAATGTCCTGTTTGGATATGGTATGTAGAGGGAGAGATCTGTGGAAGACCATGGTCACCATCATCCTGTTTGGCTATGGGACATAGAGAGAGAGAGATCTGTGGAAGACCGTGGTCTTGTCCCATATCCAAACAGGATGATGGTAAAGAGAGAGAGATGCGGAAGACCATGGACCAACATCCTGTTTGGATATGGGACATAGAGAGAGAGAGATCTGTGGAAGATAATGGTCACCAACGTCCTGTTTGGATATGGGACAGAGAGAGAAAGAGAGAGATATGTGGAAGACCATGGTCACCATCATCATGTTTGGATATGAGACATAGAGAGAGAGAGATCTGTGGAAG
>NW_013879249.1:0-296 GCF_000517525.1 Limulus polyphemus
GCCATGAGCATTGGGAGACAACCTTTATCTTGTCAACATAAAACACATCACGTGTAAAGATATAAAAGCCATGAGCATTGGGAGACAACCTTTATCTTGTCAACATAAAACACATCACGTGTAAAGATATAAAAACCATGAGCATTGGGAGACAACCTTTATCTTGTCAACATAAAACACATCATGTGTAAAGATATAAAAGCCATGAGAATTAGGAGACAACCTTTATATTGTCAACATAAAACACATCATGTGTAAAGATATAAAAGCCATGAGAATTAGGAGACAACCTTTAT
>NW_013879250.1:0-295 GCF_000517525.1 Limulus polyphemus
AACAAGATTGATAGACACAGTTTTCTTTTTTAACACAAATACGTATTAATATGCACACAACAATACAGTTTACAATAACAATTATTACAAATAGTTATTACAAACAATGATTTATAAACAAAAGTTTCACACAAACTTATAAACACTATTAATGGCTGGAGACGGCTTGAATGGGTAATGAAGAAAAACTTTAATATAAGTTTAACATAACAGCAAATGTACAACGTTTCGACAAGGTTTTGTCATCATCAAGTACAAGTTAAACTTATATTAAAGTTTTTCTTCATTACCCATT
>NW_013879251.1:0-295 GCF_000517525.1 Limulus polyphemus
GAGGCAGAAAAAAGTTTAGCATAGGAAATGAGTATAGAAATAATTATAAGGATAGGTTTAATTGTTACTATTGTAATGCTAGAAGTATAAGAATGAAGGATTTTGATATAATGGGAATAACTGAAACATGGTTAAACATGGATTAATTTGATGACATTACTTTTCTTGAAATACAGGGTTACAGACTATTTAATAGGGATAGAGTATTAAAGAGAGGAGGAGGAGTGGCTTTATATGTAAAATGTGAGTTACATCCTATTGGAGTTAAGGTTACCAAAGATAATAGCAAAGAGAT
>NW_013879252.1:0-296 GCF_000517525.1 Limulus polyphemus
GGTCCCAGCTTGCCCTTCCTCTGTATTTTATGTTAGCTAAACAAGACCACTAGACACTATATTGACTGTACAATATGGTCCCAGCTTGCCCTTCCTCTGTATTTTATGTTAGCTAAACAAGACCACTGGATACTAGATTGACTGTACAATATGGTCCCAGCTTGCCCTTCCTCTGTATTTTATGTTAGCTAAACAAGACCACTGGATACTAGATTGACTGAACAATATGGTCCCAGCTTGCCCTTCCTCTGTATTTTATGTTAGCTAAACAAGACCACTAGACACTATATTGACTG
>NW_013879253.1:0-376 GCF_000517525.1 Limulus polyphemus
ACACAATGTTTAATTCAACAATAAACATTGTGTATTAACTTATATAGAATGAAGTAGTTAATCTGCTTTATTCGACAATAA
Organism: Limulus polyphemus; assembly: GCF_000517525.1. NCBI lineage: Eukaryota > Metazoa > Arthropoda > Merostomata > Xiphosura > Limulidae > Limulus > Limulus polyphemus. Next base: position 82 of record NW_013879253.1, read on the forward strand.
TCTACTTTATTCGACAATAAACATTGTGTATTAACTTATATAGAATGAAGTAGTTAATCTGCTTTATTCGACAATAAACATTGTGTATTAGCTTATATAGAATGAAGTAGTTAATCTGCTTTATTCAACAATAAACATTGTGTATTAACTTATATAGAATGAAGTAGATAATCTACTTTATTCAACAATAAACATTGTGTATTAACTTATATAGAATGAAGTAGTTAATCTGCTTTATTCAACAATAAACATTGTGTATTAACTTATATAGAATGAAGTAATTAATCTGCTTTTT
>NW_013879254.1:0-296 GCF_000517525.1 Limulus polyphemus
GCCTATGTAAAGCAGTATACTTACCTTTCTTCTTGTTGTTGGGATAGAACTATTTTACAAAGCCTAAGTAAAATAGTACACTTACTTTTCTTCTTGTTATTGGGATAGAACTATTTTACAAAGCCTAAGTAAAGTAGTACACTTACTTTTCTTGTTGTTATTGTTGGGATAGAACTATTTTACAAAGCCTAAGTAAAGTAGTACACTTACTTTTCTTGTTGTTATTGTTGGGATAGAACTATTTTACAAAGCCTAAGTAAAGTATTACACTTACTTTTCTTGTTGTTATTGTTGGG
>NW_013879255.1:0-529 GCF_000517525.1 Limulus polyphemus
TTCCAGACCCTGCAGCTAAACCCTAATGTAGACATCTTCAGTCCCGTCAGAAGTCACATTCCAGACATGAGTGTCAGCAATATGGATGATCCAGTATGAAAGAAGACACAGGAATTCGATGGAAAGACACCATGAGAAGCATATAGAGCACAATTTGAGCTCCTGCCAGAAATGAATGGATGGACAGAAGAGCAGAAGGCAGTGTTCCAGTGCTCCAATGAAGTTATACCAAGTTGGTGCACCAATGAAGAGAGTAGCCGTTTACATTGCTGGTCCTTTGCCCCAAACTCGTGCTGGGTATTGCATATGCCTCAGGCCACTTAGTGAAATAGCCCATCACCACACAAATGAACTTGTATCCAGCATGAATTTGGGGCAGAGGACCAGCAATGTCAATGGCTACTCTTTCCATTGGTGCAAAATCAGGAAGCTACAACTGTAGCTTCGGCTATTAGTGATTTCTTCTTCAGATTTGGTATGCCATACGAACTGCATTCAGATCAAGGCCTAACTTCGAATCAGCTGTGTT
>NW_013879256.1:0-296 GCF_000517525.1 Limulus polyphemus
TGTCTTCCTATTGACAGTACACAGTATCGTTAAATCTTGTGTCTTCTTATTGACAGTACACATTATCGTTTAAATCTTGTGTCTTCTTATTGACAGTACACAGTATCGTTAAATCTTGTGTCTTCTTATTGACAGTACACAGTATCGATAAATCTTGTGTCTTCTTATTGACAGTCATCAGTATCGTTAAATCTTGTGTTCTCTTATTGACAGTACAGAGTATTGTTAAATCTTTTGTCTTCTTATTGACAGTACACAGTTTTGTTAAGTCTCATGTCTTCTTATTGACAGTACAC
>NW_013879257.1:0-296 GCF_000517525.1 Limulus polyphemus
ATGTAATGTATAATAATTGAAATGTGACTGTATTTTACAAAATACTAGTCTACTAAAACACAGCCAAGACAAGTTACTTTGAACAGACCAAAGGTTATTTGATACAGTAACATGAGTGCACATGAGCCCCATCATTGTGACTTATATATTGTTAGTCAGGCATGGCTGAAAGGTCAATATAATAAAAAATAATAAATATATATAAAGTGTAATGTTATGAGATTTAAGCTATTTAGTCCAAACATTTATGTTTTCGTGTTATAATTTGTGTTCATTCTAGAATGTTTGTTTGTTTT
>NW_013879258.1:0-295 GCF_000517525.1 Limulus polyphemus
TACACAGTTACGTTAAATCATGTGACTTCTTATTGACAGTACTCAGTATCGTTAAATCTTGTGTCTTCTTATTGACGGTACACTGTATCGTTAAATCTTGTGTCTTTTTATGGATAGTACACAGTATTGCTAAATCGTGTGTCTTCTTATTGAGAGTACACAGTATTGTTAAATCTTGTGTCTTCTTATTGAAAGTACACAGTATAGTTAAATCTTGTGTCTTCTTATTGACAGTGCACAGTATTGTTAAATTTTGTGTCTTCTTATTGACAGTACACAGTATAGTTAAATCTTC
>NW_013879259.1:0-295 GCF_000517525.1 Limulus polyphemus
ATGTCTCATTATAACAACGAAGTCAAGTAAATGTTACCAGGAACATGTGTCATTGTAATCACGAAGACAGGTCAATGTTAACAGGAACATGTGTCATTATAATCAGGAAGAAAGGACAATGATACCCGGAACATGTCTCATTGTAATCACGAAGACAGGTCAATGTTAACAGGAACATGTGTCATTATAATCAGGAAGACAGGTCATTGTTACCAGGAACATGTCTCATTATAACAAAGAAGACAGGTCAATGTTAAAAGGGGCATGTGTCATTATAATCAGGAATACAAGTTAA
>NW_013879260.1:0-296 GCF_000517525.1 Limulus polyphemus
AGATAACTTGTTGTACAACTGTCCTATGAACATTATTGAAGCCAGTTTGTTGTAGATAACTTGTTGTACAACTGTCCTATGAACATTATTGAAGCTAGTTTGTTGTGGATAACTTGTTATACAACTGTCTTATGAACATTATTGAAGCTAGTTTGTTGTGGATAACTTGTTATACAACTGTCCTATGAACATTATTGAAGCTAGTTTGTTGTGGATAACTTGTTATACAACTGTCCTCTGAACATTATTGAAGCTAGTTTGTTGTGGATAACTTGTTATACAACTGACCTATGAAC
>NW_013879261.1:0-297 GCF_000517525.1 Limulus polyphemus
CGAGTGTTTACTAGATGTGCGGTATTCTTGTATATAAGATCGCCAAGAACTGACGACAAGAAGGGGAATTGAATTGCAGACAGAGACAGAGACGGATAATTGAGTCAAGCGCGTGAATCGTTCGTTCGTTGTGAATTATAGCGTTTGTTTAAGTTATAGTGTGACTATGGAAATTAAGTGTATTGCAAAGTTGTATTGAGAAAGAATAAAATAGTTTTATTTAAGAAAGGACTTGTATCGCTAAAGTTTCTTTGGACGAACGAACAGAGACGTAACAAACTGGAGTCAGAGAGTGGG
>NW_013879262.1:0-296 GCF_000517525.1 Limulus polyphemus
TCACGCTTTCTTATGTTATGCAGTGTTATATTATATCATGCTTTCTTATGTTATGCTGTGTTATATTATGTCATGCTTTCTTATGTTATGCTGTGTTATATTATGTAATGCTTTCTTATGTTATGCTGTGTTATATTATGTAATGCTTTCTTATGTTATGCTGTGTTATATTATGTCATGCTTTCTTATGTTATGCTGTGTTATATTATGTCATGCTTTCTTATGTTATGCATGATCTTGTCTTATTATGGTGTGTCAGGTAAATATTTTTATAACGTTTACATGACAAGTTATAC
>NW_013879263.1:0-296 GCF_000517525.1 Limulus polyphemus
TTTAAGAATTGCATTGCAGATTTTGTTAACAATTGGGGTTTCTATTGCTAGTTGTGAAAGGTCCTTCAGCAAGCTGAAATTAATTCTTATATACTTGAGAACCTCGGTGACTCAAGATCGACTTAGTAACTTGTCAATATTAAGTATTGAAAAAGACGTACTTAATACCTTAAATTTTGATAGTTTAATTGATGCATTTACAGTATCAAAAGCACGAAAGGTTCATATAATGTGACCATGAATACCAGAATGCTACCTGTACAAGATCTAGTTAAGTATATGTACAGTTTTGTAAA
>NW_013879264.1:0-296 GCF_000517525.1 Limulus polyphemus
CCATGGGAAGGCCCATATGACATAGTGGATCGTCTCTCAGACGTGACTTTCCGGATAAAATGTGGTCGGCGAGGTAAACCAAAAGTGGTGCATGCCAACAGACTTTGGCGTTATCATGGTCCAGTACATTTCAGTTGGGATGAAGTGGACAACAGAACAAATGACACTGCTGAAGATGTGCCACCTGAAGAAGCCATCGTCGAAGAAGAAACTCTACTCAGTTTTGAGAAGGGAAACGGTGAAGCTCTTGGTGAAGTTACTACCACTGGTGTGACTGTTACCGATGATAGGACATT
>NW_013879265.1:0-460 GCF_000517525.1 Limulus polyphemus
GTAGTATGTTTCTAACCTACTCCTTCGCATCTCTGCAACTATATAGTAGTATGTTTCTAACGTACTCCATCACATCTCTGCAACTATATAGTAGTATGTTTCTAACCTACTCCTTCACATCTCTGCAACTATATAGTAGTATGTTTCTAACGTACTCCTTCACATCTCTGCAATTATATAGTAGTATGTTTCTAACCTGTTCCTTCACATCTCTGCAACTCTATATAGTAGTATGTTTCTAACCTACTCCTTCACATCTCTGCAACTATATAGTAGTATGTTTCTCCCCTACTCCTTCACATCTCTGCAACTATATAGTAGTATCTTTCTAACCTACTCCTTTACATCTCTGCAACTATATAGTAGTATGTTTCTAACCTTCTCCATCACATCTCTGCAACTATATAGTAGTATGTTTCTAACCTACTCAATTGCATCTCTGCAACTATATAGTAGTATG
>NW_013879266.1:0-295 GCF_000517525.1 Limulus polyphemus
CGTACTGTCAGTAAGAAAACACAAGATTTAACAATAATGTGTCCTGTCAATAAGAAGACACAAGATTTATCGATACTTCGTACTGTCAGTAAGAAAACACAAGATTTAACAATAATGTGTCCTGTCAATAAGAAGACAAAAGATTTAACGATACTCTGCACTGTCAATAAAAAGACACAAGATTTAACGATACTGTGTCCTGTCAATAAGAAGACACAAGATTTAACGATACTCTGCACTGTCAATAAGAAGACACAAGATTTAACGATACTGTGTACTGTCAATAAGAAGACAC
>NW_013879267.1:0-292 GCF_000517525.1 Limulus polyphemus
AACAAGTTAAACGCGGTAGCACACGAAAGAACGTTACCGACTATCGGAGAAATTTTCCACGGACCCGATCTCGACGGCGGTACCTTTCGCCTCTGCGGAACGCCTCCGGGAACGCGGCCGAGGTTCCGTCGGCGATACCTCGACCGGTGGTTCTGCTGTACCGTACATCAGAGGGTCCTGAATTGATGGTTCTTCGCCAAATTTGGTATGTAGGTACACTTTATCGTTACGCAGTTACATGCAGAGTTTCACCTTCCTACTATTCGTTTTAAGGAGTTATCGAAGGTTTTTC
>NW_013879268.1:0-295 GCF_000517525.1 Limulus polyphemus
AACAAATTGATGTCAGAAAGTGGGATAAAAAAAGAAAATGGAAACGAGAAGCGGCAAATCAAACTACAGCCTAGCAGACTTAATGGCAGCAATACAAGAACAGCAAAAGAAACAAGAAGAGAGACAACAACAGTTGCAAGAAAACCTGCAACAATGGCAGCTCGAACAACAAAATAAACAAGAAGAGAAATTTCAACAGTTTTTAGAGGAAAAAGAAAAGAAACAAGAAGACGAGAAAATTAAACAAGAAAAGAAACAAGAAGAACGAGAAGAGAAAATTACAACAGTTGTTAAG
>NW_013879269.1:0-296 GCF_000517525.1 Limulus polyphemus
CAAATTATGCTGACATCTTTTCGAAAGGAGATCATGACCTCGGATGCACAAACCTGGTAGAGCACAGAATAAACACAGGCAATTACCGTCCAATAAAGATCCCTCCAAGGAGAATAGCTCCAGCAAAGCGACAAGAGATAGAGAAGGTCATGGATGGTTTAATCAAGGAAGGGATAGTTGAAAAATCAGATAGTCCCTGGTCAGCTCCTGTCGTGTTTGTCCAGAAGAAGGATGAGACACAACGTTGCTGTGTGGACTTCAGGGCTCTTAACTGTATAACCAAAAAAGACTCATAC
>NW_013879270.1:0-304 GCF_000517525.1 Limulus polyphemus
TAATAATAAACTACTTTGGTTTATTGACCACTACAGGGTAATAATAAACTACTTTGGTTTATTGACCACTACAGGGTAATAATAAACTACTTTGGTTTATTGACCACTACAGGGTAATAATAAACTACTTTGGTTTATTGACCACTACAGGGTAATAATAAACTACTTTGGTTTATTGACCACTACAGAGTAATAATGAACTACTTTGGTTTATTGACCACTACAGAGTAATAATGAATTACTTTGGTTTATTGACCACTACAGGGTAATAATGAATTACTTTGGTTTATTGACCACTACAGGG
>NW_013879271.1:0-296 GCF_000517525.1 Limulus polyphemus
AATGCACTTCTTATAGAGGTCAGTCAAATATTCTGGAAGTGTATGTCCTTTCTTTACAGTTGTATTCCTTGCTTTAACATTGACTGACTCAACCTCCTGGCAAACACACAACAATGCCCCTTCCTTAAGTGTCTGCTCACATTTAGAGAAATTGTCCACTGTTATAGGTACTACTTGATGACCTGCTACAAGTTACCTTCCAATCTTCAAATCCGCTGGCCTGGATGGGTCTTCTACTGCTTCTACAAGCATTGGGCTTCCATGGGGATGTTCTTTTATCCTACCCGAAATTATCT
>NW_013879272.1:0-295 GCF_000517525.1 Limulus polyphemus
AGTGGATCTATTAACAAGACGCCCACATTACGAAGAGTTGCTTGAAAATGTGTCACAGTTCGTGAAAGTGTTATCTGAAAGGATGGATGATATTAATCCATCAAGTGCGTTCAAACTTGGAAATGTTCCATGAAGCTATGTTATCATAAGAGATCTACTGAAGTTAGCTTTGTACCAGGAGACAAGGTGTGGTTGTATGATCCAAGGAAGACCAAAGAGAAGTCTCCTAAGTTATCTACTCCATGGGAAGGCCCATATGACATAGTGGATCGTCTCTCAGACGTGACTATCCGAA
>NW_013879273.1:0-296 GCF_000517525.1 Limulus polyphemus
ATAGTGTTGTAGATTTGGCTGGTTCTGTATATAGTTATGTAAATTTGGATGATTTTGTAGGTGGTGTTGTAGATTTGGCTGGTTCTGTATGTAGTGATGTAGGTTTGGCTGGTTTTGTATATAGTGATGTAAATTTGGCTGGTTCTGTATATAGTGATATAAGTTTGGCTGGTTCTGTATATAGTGATATAAGTTTGGCTGGTTCTGTATATAGTGATGTAAATTTGGCTGGTTTTGTATATAGTAATGTAAATTTGGCTGGTTCTGTATATAGTGTTGTAGATTTGGCTGGTTCT
>NW_013879274.1:0-315 GCF_000517525.1 Limulus polyphemus
ACAATATGAAGAGTGTGTGTAGTTTACAATAAGAAAAGTATATGTGTTTTACACTAAGAAGAGTGTTTGTAATTTACAATAAGAAGATTGTACGTAGTTTACAATAAGAAGAAATTATGTAGTTTACAATAAGAAGATTGTATGTAGTTCGTAATAAGAAGAGTGTATGTATTTTACAATAAGAGGATAGTATGTATTTTACAATAAGAAGAGTGTATGTAGTTCACAATAAGAAGAATGTATTTAGTTCACAATAAGAAGAGTGTATGTAGTTCACAATAAGAAGAAGGTATTTAGTTCACAATAAGAAGAGTG
>NW_013879275.1:0-296 GCF_000517525.1 Limulus polyphemus
ATTCATTCATTAGATAGCCAAGCCGCGTTTTTGTTCAACTTGGGGCATGGTGGTCGGTTAAACAAGATATGCGGCCTAGCTAACTAATTTTGTTAAGTCGCACACTTTTTGTCGTACCTTTTTTTTTTTTCACACCTACGGTGTTTTTGTTTATATTGTTGCGTCATCGAGATCATGTGATTCTCACGCTCTCTCCTTTCTTGAATTATCCTGTACTTTGGCGAATGTTCTAGTTCTTACTAGATATAGGGTAGGCGGATATATAAAAGAGGGGAAGGTAATGTGTGTGCAGATAG
>NW_013879276.1:0-296 GCF_000517525.1 Limulus polyphemus
CACAAGTTTTAACAATGCTGTGTACTGTCAATAAGAAGACACAAGATTTAACGATACTGTGTACTATCAATAAGAAGACACGAGATTTAAGAATACTGTGTACTGTCAATAAGAAGACACAAGATTTAACAATCCTATGTACTATCAATAAGAAGACAAGATTTAACGGATACTGTGTACTATCACTAACAAGCCAAAAGATTTAACGATACTATGTACTGTCAATAAGAAGACACGAGATTTAACAATACTGTGTACTATCAATAACAAGCCATAAGATTTAACGATACTTGTAC
>NW_013879277.1:0-295 GCF_000517525.1 Limulus polyphemus
AAGTAAGGCTAAAGATGAGTATGGTGTTTATAAATTCCGTAACTAGAGTTACACCTAGCTGTTCATGGAGTAGTTGTACCAAGTAAGGATAAAGATCAGTATGGTGGTTATAAATTCGGTAACTAGAGTTACATCTAGGTATTCGTGGAGTTGTTGTACCAAATAACGCTAAAGAGAGTATGGTGGTTATATATTCGGTAACTAGATATACTCCTGAGTGTTTATGGAGTAGTTGTACCAATTAAGGCTTAAGATGAGTATGGTGGTTATAAACACTGTAACTAGAGTTACACCC
>NW_013879278.1:0-781 GCF_000517525.1 Limulus polyphemus
CACTCTTCAATTAGTGAAGATACTGTATTTGCACTCGTAAATTAGTGAAGATGTTATATTTGCGCTCGTCAATTAGTGAAGATGCTATGTTTGTACTCGTAAATTAGTAAAGATGCTATATTTGTACTCGTCAGTTAGTGAAGATGTTATATTTGCACTCGTCAGTTAGTGAAGATGTTATATTTACACTCGTCAATTAGTGAGGATGCTATATTTGTACTCGTCAATTAGTGAAAATGTTATATTTGCACTCGTCAGTTAGTGAAGATGCTATATTTGCACTCGTCAATTAGTCAAATATAGCATCTTCACTAATTGACGAGCGCAAATATAGCATCTTCACTAATTGACGAGTACAAATATAGCATCTTCACTAATTGACGAGTGCAAATATAACATCTTCACTAATTGACGAGTGCAAATATAGCATCTTCGACGAGTACAAATATAGCACTTTCACTAATTGACGAGTACAAATATAGCACTTTCACTAATTGACGAGTGCAAATATAGCACTTTCACTAATTGACGAGTGCAAATATAGCACCTTGACTAACTGACGAGTAAAGTTAGTGAAGATGCTATATTTGTACTCGTCAGTTAGTGAAGATGCTATATTTGTACTCGTCAGTTAGTGAAGATGCTATATTTGCACTCGTCAATTAGTGAAAGTGCTATATTTGTACTCGTCATTTAGTGAAGTGCTATATATATATATTTATAATTTTAGAAAGAAACTGCCTTTATTTATTCATTGAACTTTTAAACCTTTTTTTTTTTT
>NW_013879279.1:0-296 GCF_000517525.1 Limulus polyphemus
GTAAAAGACCTACCAGTTACAATCCCGCTGTAATAAAAGACCTACCAGCCACTGTCTATGTATAATAAAAAGACCTATCAGCCACAATACATCTATAATAAAAGACTTACCAATCACTATCCATCTATAATAAAAGACCTTTCAGTAACTATCCATCTATAATAAAAGACCTCTTAGTCACTATCCATCCATAATAAAAGACCTACCAGCCACTATCCATATATAATGAAAGACCTACCAGTCATTATACATCTGTAATAAAAGACCTTACCAGCCACAATCCATTAATAATAAAA
>NW_013879280.1:0-296 GCF_000517525.1 Limulus polyphemus
GACAGTACAAAGAATCGTTAAATCTTGTGTCTTCTTATTGAGAGTACACAGTATCGTTAAATCTTGTGTCTTTTATTGATAGTACACAGTATTGCTAAATGGTGTACCTTCTTATTGATAGTATACAGTATTGTTAAATCTTGTGTCTTCTTATTGAAAATATACACAGTATCGTTAAATCTTGTGTCTTCTTATTGACAGTACACAGTATCGTTAAATCGTGTGTCTTCTTATTGACAGTACACAGTACCGTTAAATCTTGTGTCTACTTATTGACAGTACACAATATCGTTAAC
>NW_013879281.1:0-296 GCF_000517525.1 Limulus polyphemus
TGAAAATTGTGATTGTGACACAGACTAGAACAATAACCATTTTTAAGTTTTTCGATCATGGAACAATGATTCTTATATGTTTAAATAACGTTTCAAGATTGATTTTATCGTGTAATCAATAATAAATTCATTACAATATAATTATGTTTGAATTGTCGTTTTAAAAGTTTTTTATGGTGTAATCATTAATAAATTTATTAAGCCTACAATTATTATATCGCATTAAAATTTAGAAAATTTGGAATAATTACTGAAATTAGGCTTATACTCTAACATGCTAAATGTTATGAGAAAAC
>NW_013879282.1:0-296 GCF_000517525.1 Limulus polyphemus
GGTCACAAAGCAAAATAGAAAGTTGGTATTGCTGAAGAAACGGCTCTTTGTATCAGCCTTATGGTGGGTGTTGGAGTGGAAACAACATTCATTCATTAGTTAGCTAGGTCGCATTTTTTGTTCAACTTGGGGCATGATGGTGAGTAAAACAAAATACGCGGCCTAGCTAGCTAATGAATGAATATTTACTGTAAAAGTCTTATCAATGCTATAAGTGTAGCTACCAGTTTGGCCGCCAATTTTGAATTCATTCCTTTAAGTCGCATGCTCAATTCCTTTTTGAACGCGCCGTTTTT
>NW_013879283.1:0-296 GCF_000517525.1 Limulus polyphemus
AAATGGTTTTAACTTAATCATATCATCATGCAATTTAAAAACAAGTTAAGAAAAGGTTTTTAATTTAATCGTATTATCATACGATTTAAAAACAAGTGAAGAAATGGTTTCCCCCCAGTGGCACAGAGGTATGTTTGCGGACTTACAACGCTAGAATCCGGGTTTCGATACCCGTGGTGGGCAGAACACAGATAGACCATTGTGTAGCTTTGTGCTTAATTACAAACAAAGAAATGGTTTTAATTTATTCATATTGTCATACGATTTGAAAACAAGTTAAGAAATGGTTTTAATTT
>NW_013879284.1:0-439 GCF_000517525.1 Limulus polyphemus
CTTCAGGACCAATAAAATAACTCATATCTACTGAATACATATTAAAATAATTATTGACTTACAGCTTTATTTACTTGCCTGATACATCTTATCTACTCAATTATCTTGTTCCTTCTTGTTAAGTACAAAACTACACAATGGCCTATCCGTGTTATGCCCATCACAGGTATCAAAACCCAGTTTTTGGCATTATAAGTCTATAGATGTACCACTGAGCTACTGGGAACATTTTGTTTCTCAATGCATTGTCACAATATCAAAACTTTAGTTACCTGGTTATGTAATAAACAAGAGTATTTAGTTACCTGATAAACAAGTGTATTTAGTTATTACCTGATAAACAAGTGTATTTAGTTCATTACCTGATAAACAAGTGTATTTAGTTCATTACCTGATAAACAAGTGTATTTAGTTACCTGATAAACAAGTGTTCATTACC
>NW_013879285.1:0-295 GCF_000517525.1 Limulus polyphemus
GACATTTTTAGTCCCCAAAGTTAGCACTTCACTATGTGTTGTGAAGGAACCCTACAAAAGATGCTCACAGTTTTAGTCTCCAAAGTTAGCACTTCACCATGTGTTGTGAAGGAATCCCACAAAAGATGCTGACATTTTTAGTCCCCAAAGTTAGCACTTCACCATGTGTTGTGAAGGAATCCCACAAAAGATGTTCACAGTTTTAGTCCACAAAGTTAGCATTTCACCATGTGTTGTGAAGGAATCCCACAAAAGATGCTGACATTTTTAGCCCCAAAGTTAGCACTTCACCATG
>NW_013879286.1:0-296 GCF_000517525.1 Limulus polyphemus
GACTTGGTATAGATTTCCTGGTTACATAAAACTGTGGTAATGCTGTAAAGTGACAGGTTTATTATATATTAATTAACTTGGCATAGATATCCTGGTTACATAAAACTGTAGTAATGCTGTAAAGTGACAGGTTTATTATCTACTAATTAACTTGGTATAGATTTCCTGGTTACATAAAACTTTAGTAATGCTGTAAAGTGACAGGTTTATTATCTACTAATTAACTTGGTATAGATTTCCTGGTTACATAAAACTTTAGTAATGCTGTAAAGTGACAGGTTTATTATCTACTAAGT
>NW_013879287.1:0-532 GCF_000517525.1 Limulus polyphemus
CAGATATTTGATATATTGTTGATGTGACATCTGTTACACTGCTGGTGTAGTCTTGTTATTATTGTGTCTAATAACTATAGCTCTATTACTATCAGATATTTGATATATTCTTCATGTTACATCTGTTACAATGCTGGTGTAGTCTTGTTATTATTGTGTCTAATAACTATAGCTCTATTACTATCAGATATGTGATATATTGTTGATGTGACATCTGTTACACTGCTGGTGTGGTCTTGTTATTATTGTGTCAAATAACTATAGCTCTATTACTATCAGATATGTGATATATTGTTTGTCAGATATTTGATATACTATTGATGTTACATCTGTTACACTGCTGGTGTAATAGAGCTATAGTTATTTGACACAATAATAACAAGACTATACCAGCAGTGTAACAGATGTAACATGAAGAATATATCACATATCTGACTGTAGTCTTGTTATTATTGTGTTTTAAATGATATTTGATATATTCTTGATGTGACATCTTTTACACTGCTGGTGTGGTCTTGTTATTATTGTGTCA
>NW_013879288.1:0-297 GCF_000517525.1 Limulus polyphemus
TAATACGGTGCTACTTTATCATGTAGACTAGGTATACTTGACAACTTAACTGATAATACGGTGCTATTTTATCATGTAGACTGAGGTGTACTTGACAACTTAGCTGATAATACGGTGCTCCTTTATCATATAGACTGAGTATACTTGACAACTTAACTGATAATACGGTGCTATTTTATCATGTAGACTGAGGTATACTTGACAACCTAACTAATAATACGGTGCTACTTTATCATGTAGACAAGGTGTACTTGACAAATTAACTAATAATACGGTGCTACTTTATCATATAGACTA
>NW_013879289.1:0-378 GCF_000517525.1 Limulus polyphemus
TAAGTTTTATTTATAAGAAACTTGACACTAATAAATCCTGTTTTTGCCAAAAATGTTACTAAAACAATGACTGTCCTGGATCATTAGCATGGATGGACATTTTTACTATAAACTTAAAACAGGGCATGGTCATTTTGACTAGAAGTCTAAAATAGGGCACGTTAAGAATAACGCATTAAGGCAAAGTGGTTAGATGATCAATGGTAGGTATTGGCTAAAGGTTCAATAAACAATGTTTGGTATTGACTAATGATTAGACAAACAATGTTTGTTACTGGCTAATGGTTAGATGAACAATGTTTGTATTGGCTAATGGTTAGATGAACAATGTTTGGTATTGGCTAATGGTTAGTTGAACAGTGTTTGGTATTGCCTAAT
>NW_013879290.1:0-296 GCF_000517525.1 Limulus polyphemus
CCTTTTCACACTAGATTTTTTCGACTTTGATAAGGGTCTTTTTATTCCTTCTTACATTATATATTTTCGAATTTGTTAACGGCCTTTTACTCACTTATTACACTAGATTTAGCCGATTTTGATAACGGTCTTTTTATTCCTTCTTACACTATATATTTTCGAATTTGTTAACGGCCTTTTACTCACTTATTACACTAGATTTAGCCGATTTTGATAACGCTCTTTTTATTCCTTCTTACACTAGATTTTTTAAAATTCATAATGGTCTTTTTAGTACTTCTTACACTAGATTTTTT
>NW_013879291.1:0-295 GCF_000517525.1 Limulus polyphemus
ATGACCTCTTCCTTCTCTTTATTAGTGGCTTTTGGATCTTTTCCACTACTCCACGTCTACTTTGGTAGATAACATGACCTCTTCCTTCTCTTTATTAGTAGCTTTTGGATCTTTTCCACTTCCCCACGTCTACTTTGGTAGATAACATGACCTCTTCCTTTTCTTTATTAGTGGCTTTTGGATCTTTTCTACTTCTCCACGTCTACTTTGGTAGATAACATTGCAATGGTTTGCTGTACATATAGCTGGAGGATCACAATGTAAACACATTTATATAAGAACTTCTTTCTCTGCC
>NW_013879292.1:0-296 GCF_000517525.1 Limulus polyphemus
GTACTTCAGATAATACAGATCATATTGTTATGAAATCAAGAATACTAAATATTACTGAACAATTCTCTGTAGATACTAATAAACTTGAGGATTGTCTATCTGTCTGTGTTGTTTATTAGCGGCAATCAATTTTTATTGTTACTAGTTTTATGTTTCCATGAGTGCTACAATTGGCTTGTATGCATTTCAAAATATTAACTTGACCCGTGGATACTATGATTGGCTTGTATGCATTCCTAAATATTAGCTTGACCCATGAATACTATGATTGGCTTGTATGCATTCCTAAATATTAG
>NW_013879293.1:0-295 GCF_000517525.1 Limulus polyphemus
ACAGTACACAGTATCGTAAAATCTTATGTCTTCTTATTGAAAGTACACAGTATCGTTAAATCTTGTGTCTTCTTATTGACAGTACACAGTATAGTTAAATCTTGTGTCTTCTTACTGAGAGTACACAGTATTTTTAAATCTTGGTCTTCTTATTGACAGTACACAGTATCGTTAAATCTTGTGTCTTCTTATTGAGAGTACAGAGTATTGTTAAATCTTGTGTCTTCTTATTGATAGTACACAGTATCGTTAAATCTTGTGTCTTCTTATTGACAGTACACAGCATAGTTAAATC
>NW_013879294.1:0-296 GCF_000517525.1 Limulus polyphemus
GAACATGTAAGTATAGAACCTAATGTACTTGAACATGTAAGTATAAAACCTGGTGTACTTGAACATGTAAGTATAGAACCTGGTGTACTTGAACATGTAAGTATAGAACCTAGTGTACTTGAACATGTAAGTATAGAACCTAGTGTACTTGAACATGTAAGTATAGAACCTGGTGTACTTGAACATGTAAGTATAGAACCTGGTGTACTTGAACATGTAAGTATAGAACCTGGTGTACTTGAACATGTAAGTATAGAACCTAGTGTACTTGAACATGTAAGTATAGAACCTCGTGT
>NW_013879295.1:0-297 GCF_000517525.1 Limulus polyphemus
AACATTGACAGGGAAACAGATTTGAACAAAGAAGTTTCGTAAAGAGCGCAAACGGTAGTGTGATGTAAAATTACTCATTGCTAGAAATTTTCATAAAAGTGATCCGAAAAACGGCGCTAACTCGGTAACCCGTGGCCCGATTTTAACGAAACTTGTTTTATTCTATTTCTATTATCATTTCATTACAAATATGGCACTATTGTGCGCCATTTTTTGCTGTATTTAATTACAGACAAGCAAACAATCTCAGAGTTTTTAGTAGTATACTAGACAACCCATGACCCGTTGGATCACCCC
>NW_013879296.1:0-696 GCF_000517525.1 Limulus polyphemus
CTTTAATCTTCCTTTCATACGTATAATTACATAATACCGAATAATCGTTAGAAAATAATGTCAGTTAACTGAGAATACTAGAAACCTTACTCCTTACTGAACTATACCTTAACGTTATGTGTCTTCCAGGAAACATATACATTTAAAAAATGAAACAATAGGTTGCAACAATACATTGGTTTAATAGCTTAGAACAAATACTTTCTTACATTATTGGCCAGCTGTAAGCACAAAAACACGTATGTCTGGAATAAACCGCGAAACAATATTACTCTTACATTCCTATTTTCTCCTTGTGAACATGTACAGTTAAATATATAGTAAATCCAGCTGGTTTCTTCATATGTTATTTCCTTCTTGATTCTTTCTCTCAGGTAAGAAGGTTTACTACAGCCACGTTCACTTGTATGTAAAATTTCAATTACATAAACTTTTCAACATAAGCTCCGAAAATAATATAGACCTAAATTACTTATAAACTTACTTGTGGAATTTCACGGATATTTGATCGATTAACTTAACATCAAAATAAACACAATAACTCTCTTTTCTATCATTGAATTATTTTTCTAAATCTGAACTAACTGAACTCAATCATTACTGATAACTCATATTTATATTGTGCCCTTGTTTCAAGATAATCCACGAAGCTTCTAGGTTTTAACTTTCACGCACTTTGTTTATTGAAGAAATACA
>NW_013879297.1:0-296 GCF_000517525.1 Limulus polyphemus
TGTTTCTTATTGTTCTATAATATGTAGCTCCAATAAATATTATTGCTTTAACCTCAAAGGTCAAAGATGCGTTTCTTATTGTTCTATAATATGTAGCTCCAATAAATATTATTGCTTTAACCTCATAGGTTATAGATGCGTTTCTTATTGTTATATAATATGTAGTTTCAACAGATATTATTGCTTCAACCTCAAAGGCTAGAGATGCGTTTCTTATTGTTCTATAATATGTAGTTTCAACAGATATTATTGCTTCAACCTCAAAGGCTAGAGATGCGTTTCTTATTGTTATATAA
>NW_013879298.1:0-297 GCF_000517525.1 Limulus polyphemus
TAAGGATCTGGGACGAAAGAAACTCTATTATGTTAACAGTAAAAAGACCTGACACGTTTAAAAAGGCTGTTTCGTGAGTCGCTGTGACAACTGTTGCTAGGATCTGGGACGAAACATAAATTTTAACTGCTAGTGCATTAGTTATTTTCTAAGGTGAGCGGTAGCTTGCATTTCACGATAAAAAAATAGATGAAATATGTTTTATACAACATATTCTAACTGTCAGATGTCACAGTTATAGGGCCGATCGCGACCCATCGGTTAGCGTACCGAACTGAGGTTCTGTGATTCGTTCCC
>NW_013879299.1:0-724 GCF_000517525.1 Limulus polyphemus
TTAGAAACATTTTACTTGTATGTTTATCTTAGCTTAGAAAGTATATGAAGATCTGTTTATTGTATAAGTGTTTAGATCTATTCAAACACCTGAGAATAATGGAATTTCGGCATTCCGAAAAACTGCGGCAATACTCCAGATTTGGCCAAACGTTGGCTTTGTACAGTCATGGTAGTGTTTATCCATCCTACAACCAGTAAATATGTGGATCTGTAAAGGTAAGACCTGTGTAGTTAGAGAGATGATGTGTAAACTTATGTAGCTCTGTTCACACAACCAGTAACTCCACAGGTCTTACCTTTATAGATCCACATATTTACTGGCTGTGTGAATAGAGTTACTACCAAATATACACATCATCTCTCTAACTCCACAGGTCTTACCTTTATAGATCCACATATTTACTGGTTGTGTGAATAGAGTTACTACCAAATATACACATCATCTCTCTAACTCCACAGGTCTTACCTTTATAGATCCACATATTTACTGGTTGTGTGAACAGAGCTACTATAAGTTTACACATCATCTCTCTAACTCCACAGGTCTTACCTTTATAAATCCACATATTTGAACCTGACGAGTAAAAGAGATGATGTGTAAACTTATAGTAGCTCTGTTCACACAACCAGTAAATATGTGGATCTATAAAGGTAAGACCTGTGTAGTTAGAGATATGATGTGTAAACTTATGTAGCTCTGTTCACACAACCAGCAAATATGT
>NW_013879300.1:0-296 GCF_000517525.1 Limulus polyphemus
GAAAATACGTATTACGAAACTCCCGCCTATTCTCCAAAGTTATACACGATTCTAGAGAGTAAAAATCAACAATATATGTATATACGTAAACGCTTAAATGTAGTTCAGTATTGTTATGTAAAACTGAAATTTCTAGAACGCCTCCACTCGCCTATAAATATAACCAACGCGGTGTGCGCCAAGGAGAGTATCTATTATTAGTTTGCTATAGTCAGTGTGCTATAAAATTGTTATAACGCTCACCAATCGGAAAACTTCAGATATTTGACCAGGAACCTTTACAAACTTCGAACATT
>NW_013879301.1:0-296 GCF_000517525.1 Limulus polyphemus
GCTATATTTCATTTCTTTATGATAGTTTTAAAAGTTTCAGCTCCCTCCAAATATTCGACTAAACAATAAATGTTTGGTTAGTGTGAAACAAATCCATCAAACAACAGTTTCTTTGTTCGTTGTAAAGGTCAAACAAAACATCTTCGTAGCTATATTTCATTTCTTTATGATAGTTTTAAAAGTTTCAGCTCCCTCCAAATATTCGACTAAACAATAAATGTTTGGTTAGTGTGAAACAAATCTATCAAACAACAGTTTCTTTGTTCGTTGTAAAGGTCAAACAAAACATCTTCGTA
>NW_013879302.1:0-296 GCF_000517525.1 Limulus polyphemus
TAACAAAGGCCAAGTTCCGGTAACTGTTAAAAGAGAGGTTGAACTAATTAGGTGTCATTGGGCTGAAATCAAGCCGACTGAAAAAGTTGATGATGATGAAATGGAACTAAATACAGATATCAAAGCAGAACAGGAGAAAGACCAAGATTTGAAGCCAATGATTGATTTTCTAAAAGCGAGTGTTAGTGCGCCCTGCTTGGGAGAAGGTGTCTAGTCTAAGCCCTGTGACAAAGTCACTATTGGGCACAATAGGACCAGTTAAAGACTTGCAGATGGTATTCTTGTACGGAGATGGG
>NW_013879303.1:0-521 GCF_000517525.1 Limulus polyphemus
AAACTGCAGGGTAGAGTTAAACAACTAGGGTGATACCTACTAGTTGATTCATTGATTCGCCCAAATTAAACAGCTGAGTAGAGTTAAACGACACGGGTGATACCTACCACTTGATTCATTGATTCACCGACATTATACATATCACCCTAGTTGTTTAACTCTACCGAGCTGTTTAATGTGGGTGAATCAATGAATCAGTTGGTAGGTATCACCATAGTTGTTTAACTCTACCTAGCTGTTTAATGTGGGTGAATAAATGAATCAAGTGGTAAGTATCACCCTAGTTGTTTAACTCTTCGGAGCTGTATAATGTGGGTGAATCAATGAATCAAGTGGTAGGTATCACCCTCGTTTTTAACGCTACCCAGCTGTATAATGTAGGTGAATCAATGAATCAAGTGGTAGGTATCACATTAGTTGTTTAACTCTACCCAGACCTACCACTTGATTCATTGATTCACCCACATTAAACAGCTGGGTAGCACCCTATTTGTTTAACTATACCTACCACTTGATTCATT
>NW_013879304.1:0-296 GCF_000517525.1 Limulus polyphemus
TTGATGTTAAGTCAAGTTGACATTTATATACTTTCAGATAGTATCCGACTATTGATCTTAAGTCAAGTTGACATTTATATACTTTCAGATAGTATCCAAGTATTGGTCTTAAGTCAAGTTGACATTTATATACTTTCAGATAGTATTCAAGTATTGATCTTAAGTCAAGTTGACATTTATATACTTTCAGATAATATCCGAGTGTTGATCGCAAGATGTGACGATGTATATATATATATTTTGAGATAGTATCCGACTATTGATCTTAAGATGATTTGATATTTATATACTGTCAA
>NW_013879305.1:0-297 GCF_000517525.1 Limulus polyphemus
CATTATATATGTATTAATAGACGTCTAAATAGTTTGTAACATAACACTTATATAAAAAAACATCTAAAATCATTCTTAGAAGTACAAAAACAAAACAAAAACGATAAGTTCAGGGACGGGAAGTGTTTAAGAACTAGAATGACCTGTAATTATACCAGCTGTACGCACTTCTCTATCTCAAGATTAACCACAGTCAAATGTTCATTGTTTAACCTACATAGTTTTGTGTACAGTCCTTCTCTATCTCAAGATTAACCACAATCAACTGTTCATTGTTTGACCTACTATAGTTTTGTT
>NW_013879306.1:0-295 GCF_000517525.1 Limulus polyphemus
TCATTTGTAGCCTTTTTCTCTTGTTACAGAGTGGTGTGTCTACGCGATGTGTAAACATGCATTTGTAGCCTTTTCCCTTGTTACAGAGTGGTGTCTCTACGTGATGCGTAAATCTGCATTTGTAGCCTTTTTCTCTTGTTACAGAGTGGTGTCTCTATGCAATGTGTAAATATGCATTTGTAGCCTTTTTCTCTTGTTACAGAGTGGTGTATCTACGCGATGTGTAAACATGAATTTGTAGCCTTTTTCTCTTGTTACAGAATGGTATTTATACGTGATGTGTAAGCATACAGTG
>NW_013879307.1:0-296 GCF_000517525.1 Limulus polyphemus
AAAGTTGGAAAAACAGAGAATTACATGATTATACAACAACTAGGGTTGGAAAAAACAGAGAACTACGTGATTATACAACAAATAAGGTTGGAAAAAACAGAGAACTACATGATTATACAACAAATAAGGTTGGAAAAAACAGAGAACTACGTGATTATACAACAAATAAGGTTGGAAAAAACAGAGAACTACATGATTATACAACAAATAAGGTTGGAAAAACAGAGAACTATGTGATTATACAACAAATAAGGTTGGAAAAAACAGAGAATTACATGATTATACAACAAATAAGG
>NW_013879308.1:0-326 GCF_000517525.1 Limulus polyphemus
TTTGAATTAGTCATCCATGTTTATGCACTTGTTAACAGCAGAACGACTTTATAACACTCCTCTTTCAAAGGTTTGAATTAGTCATCCATGTTTATGCACTTGTTAACAGCAGAACGACTTTATAACACCCCTCTTTCAAAGGTTTGAATTAGTCATCCATGTTTATGCACTTGTTAACAGCAGAACGACTTTATAACACTCCCTTTCAAAGGTTTGAATTAGTCATCCATGTTTATGCACTTGTTAACAGCAGAACGACTTTATAACACTCCTCTTTCAAAGGTTTGAATTAGTCATCCATGTTTATGCACTTGTTAACAGCAGAA
>NW_013879309.1:0-296 GCF_000517525.1 Limulus polyphemus
AGGATGAGTATTGTGGTGTGTTAGATACGTTTAGTGGATAAGTATTGTTGTGTGTTAGACACGTTTAGAGGATGAGTATTGTTGTGTGTTAGACACATTTAGAATATAAGTATTGTGGTGTTAGCCACATTTAGAGGATGAGTATTGTGGTATGTTAGACACGTTTAGAGGATGAGTATTGTGGTGTGTTAGATACGTTTAGAGGATGAGTATTGTGGTGTGTTAGACACGTTTAGAGGATGAGTATTGTGGTGTGTTAGACACGTTTAGAGGATGAGTATTGTGGTGATTTAGAC
>NW_013879310.1:0-296 GCF_000517525.1 Limulus polyphemus
TTGTAGACTAACGTCTAGTTCTACACACACACATGATTGACGTTGTAATATATTGTATTCATGGTAACGGTTGTTTGGCACGATATGCTAACTTACTCTTTCGACCGTTATGATGTTTACTTTTCGATATGCTAACTTACTCTTTCGACCGTTATGATGTTTACTTTTCGATATGCTAACTTACTCTTTCGACCGTTATGATGTTTACTTTTCGATATGCTAACTTACTCTTTCGACCGTTATGATGTTTACTTTTCGATATGCTAACTTACTCTTTCGACCGTTATGATGTTTAC
>NW_013879311.1:0-293 GCF_000517525.1 Limulus polyphemus
CTGTAAAGAACCTTTTTGTTCCCCTTTGTGGGTATACTGTAAAGGTCCTTTATGTTCCTCTTCGTGGGTATAACTGTAAAGAACCTTTTTGTTCCCCTTCGTGGGTATAACTGTAAAGAACCTTTACGTTCTCCTTCATGGGTATAACTGTAAAGAACCTTTATGTTCCTCTTCGTGGGTATAACTGTAAAGAACCTTTTTGTCCCCTTCGTGGGTATAACTGTAAAGGACCTTTATGTTCCCCTTCATGGGTATAACTGTAAAGAACCTTTATGTTCCCCTTCATGGTATAA
>NW_013879312.1:0-297 GCF_000517525.1 Limulus polyphemus
AGAGGTAATCTTTCTCACCAAATCCACAGCTGTAGAGTTATTTCATTTTGTTTTAAATAAACTTACTTAGAGGTAATCTTTCTCACCAAATCCATGGCTGTAGAGCTATTTTATTTTGTTTTAAATAAAATTATTTAGATGTAATCTTTCTCACCAAATCCACAGCTGTAGAGTTATATTATTTTGTTTTAAATAAAATTACTTAGAGGTAATCTTTCTCATCAAATCCATGGCTGTAGAGCTATTTTATTTTGTTTTAAATAAAATTACTTAGAGGTAATCTTTCTCACCAAATCC
>NW_013879313.1:0-296 GCF_000517525.1 Limulus polyphemus
CTTTATGACATTTTCTTTATTATATATCTCTTTATGACATTTTCTTTATCATATATTTCTTTGTGACATTTTCTTTATTATATATCTCTTTATGACATTTTCTTTATCATATATCTCTTTAAGACATTTTCTTTATCATATATCTCTTTATGACATTTTCTTTATCTTATATCTCTTTATGACATTTTCTTTATTCTATATCTCTTTATGACATTTTCTTTATCATATATTTCTTTGTGACATTTTCTTTATCATATATCTCTTTGTGACATTTTCTTTATCTTATATCTCTTTAT
>NW_013879314.1:0-296 GCF_000517525.1 Limulus polyphemus
GACAGGAAAAATATTTGTTGTTATAATCTGAATAGTGTTGACTAAATACTAAAATAAACCTTCCTAGACAGGAGAAATATTTATTGTTATAATCTGAGTCGTGTTGACTAAATACTAAAATAAACCTTCCCAGACAAGAGAAATGTTTATTGTTATAATCTGAATAGTGTTGACTAAATACTAAAATAAACCTTCCTAGACAGGAGAAATGTTTGTTGTTATAATCTGAATAGTGTTGACTAAATACTAAAATAAACCTTCCTAGACAGGAGAAATGTTTGTTGTTATAATCTGAA
>NW_013879315.1:0-295 GCF_000517525.1 Limulus polyphemus
AATGATTTAATTTACAAATATATTGTCATACTTATCACCACAATGATTTAATTTACAAATATATTGTCATACTTATCACCACATGATTTAATTTACAAATATATCGTCCTACTTATCACCACACTGATTTAATTTCCAAATATATCGTCCTACTTATCACCACAATGATTTAATTTACAGATATATTGTAATACTTATCACCACACTGATTTAATTTACAAATATATTGTAATACTTATCACCACAATGATTTAATTTACAAATATATTGTAACACTTATCACCACAATGATTTA
>NW_013879316.1:0-295 GCF_000517525.1 Limulus polyphemus
TCGAGGTTGTTTGACATAATAGTGGTTGCTTTTATAATACTCCGATAATATAATTTCTATAAATGCAGGAAACCTTAAAATGAAATAATTAGTTACTGAATCCCTTTGTCGGCAGTAAAAAGCACCGGCACCATTTACTACAGCAGTAAAATGTCGCGGTAGTCATATGTCAGCAGTCAAATAACCGGCAGTAAAATGTCTTAGAACCCATATAATTATATGTAACAATGGTAAAACATTGCACTAATAGTCATGGTAAAATTTCAGAGATGCTGATCTATAGTTGTTTGTCATT
>NW_013879317.1:0-287 GCF_000517525.1 Limulus polyphemus
TTTAGTTTTTTTAGTAGTAGTTGTACCAAGTAAGACTAAAATGATGTTGGTGGTTATAAATTCGGTAACTAGAGTTACACCTAGGTTTTTAGGGAGTAATTGTACCAAGTAAGGCTAAAGATGAGTATGGTGGTTATAAATTCGGTAACTAGAGTTACACCTAGGTGTTCGTGTAGTTGTTGTACCAAATGACGCTAAAGATGTGTATGGTGGTAACAAATTCGGTAACCAGAGTTACACCTGAGTGTTCGTGGATAGTTGTACCAAGTATGGCTAAAGATGAGTGT
>NW_013879318.1:0-294 GCF_000517525.1 Limulus polyphemus
CTGTTTTCAAGTTCAAAAATTGATATTTTCGCCGAAAATACCAAAGCTATAGCCTTCACTTTTCGCTAAAATTTTGAAAAAATTATTTTTCTTCATATTTCAATACAAAGATGCCTTTGACGTGCACTATTCAGGATGGACATCCTCTCATGGAAATTTCCAATATTTATTCCATAATCCTATATAAAAATATGCGAGCTTCGATTTCCCATATTTTTCCTTTCAGGTAGAATAAACAAAAGAAGGGCTTTAAATATAAGATTATTCAACCCAAATCACCCCCATCTAAGAAAT
>NW_013879319.1:0-296 GCF_000517525.1 Limulus polyphemus
GTGTAGCATCGTGAACACCTTCAGGTGTGAACCAGTGTAACTTGATTCACGGACAGCACATTATTGACGCGGTGTTTGTGTAGCATCCTGAATACCTTTAGATGTGAACCAGTGTAACTTGATTCACGGACATTATATTATTGACGCGGTGTTTGTGTAGCATCCTGAACACCTTCAGGTGTGAACCAGTGTAATTTGATTCATGGACATCACATTATTGACGCGATGTTTGTGTAGTATCCTGAACACCTTCAGGTGTGAACCAGTGTAACTGGATTCACGAACATTATATTATT
>NW_013879320.1:0-298 GCF_000517525.1 Limulus polyphemus
TAAATTCTGTAACCAGAGTTAC
This sequence comes from Limulus polyphemus, assembly GCF_000517525.1. Lineage (NCBI taxonomy): Eukaryota > Metazoa > Arthropoda > Merostomata > Xiphosura > Limulidae > Limulus > Limulus polyphemus. Next base: position 23 of record NW_013879320.1, read on the forward strand.
ACTTAAGTGTTCATGGAGTAGTTGTACAAAGTAAGGCTAAAGATGAGTATGGTGGTTACAAATACTGTAACTACAGTTACATCTAGGTGTTCGTAGAGTTGTTGTGACAAATAACGCTAAAGATGAGTATTGGGTTATAAATTCGGTAACTAGAGTTAAACCTAAATGTTCATGGAGTAGTTGTACCAAGTAAGGCTAAAGGTAAGTATGATGGTTATAAATTCGGAAACTATAGTTACACCTAGGTGTTTATGGAGTAGTTGTACCCAAGTAAGG
>NW_013879321.1:0-353 GCF_000517525.1 Limulus polyphemus
AAATTTTTTAAAACTTTAATTCGCTGATATGGTCAATGTAGCCAAACTTGACACCCATTGAGTATAAGCAAAGTCTGAAATTCTAGATCTGTCACACCGGAAAAACAGCCCCCCAGTGGCACAGCGGAATGTCTGCGGACTTACAACACTAGAAACCGGGTTTCGATACCCGTGGTGGGCAGAGCACAGATAATCCATTGTGTAGCTTTGTGCTTAAATTCAAACAAACCGGAAAAAACAACTAACAAAACACAATTTTACAATATTAAACGGTCATGCCGAAAGAAGAGCCATTTAAAGTATGATATTGTTACCACAACAAATATGTAGAATTGCCATATAAGTATGATATT
>NW_013879322.1:0-296 GCF_000517525.1 Limulus polyphemus
TTATTGTAACCCAAGATCTAAATTGTTGACTATAAACCACTGTTTTAGTTTTATTGTTGCTGTGAACCAAGATTTAAATTATTGACTATAAACCACTGTTTTAGTTTTATTGTTGCTGTGAACCAAGATTTAAATTATTGACTATAAACCACTGTTTTAGTTTTATTGTTGTTGTAAACCAAGATTTAAATTGTTGACTATAAACCACTGTTTTAGTTTTGTTGTTGTTGTGAACCAAGATTTAAATTGTTGACAATAAACCACTGTTACACTGTAAATGTTTTTCCAAGATTTTT
>NW_013879323.1:0-605 GCF_000517525.1 Limulus polyphemus
ATATCAATACCTGTAGCTTAAGATTGGAAAGCATTAACACAGTATATACTTGACCATCATGTGGTTATATATTGTGACACTGTCTTTCAATCACAATATATAACCCCACGTTCATGGTAAATAAAGAACATAATTACCTAGTCATTTTCAAATATAGTTAAGTTTTACGCGATGAAAGTGTGATATAATTAATTGAAGCAAATGAATCGTAATACCGTTTATCTTGGTTTACTGCCTTTTATTGAATTTCTGACGTTATGGTGCTCTGATTTTTATATCAACTTCTATCTTTTGTTTGACTACGTTAAATAAACCGAAAAATAGTCGTTTTATGAGTCATAACTTCACTTTACACACAATAGGTGTGTTTCAATCACAAATGTTATGGGCAGGTATTGATCAACTGAGTTTTTTAAACTATTTAAGTTGAAATAATTCAGAATTTTAAGATTTCACAACAGTTTAAAATTGACAGAAAATATACTTTCTTAATTAGTTCAAAGCTTAAACAGTTTGTTACGTTTCATACTAATTCAATTTGCTGATGGTGTGAACAGTAGCACAAACGACGATACATTGAATACTTATTTAGTAGAATTTGAAAC
>NW_013879324.1:0-748 GCF_000517525.1 Limulus polyphemus
CGATCGATACATACTGAACGACAGTAACCTCCCTGAGTTATAGCGTGATCGATACATACTGAATGTCAGTAACCTCCCTGAGTTATAGCGTGATCGATACAAACTGAACGTCAGTAATCGATCAAGCTACAACTCAGGGAGGTTACTGTCGTTCAGTATGTATCGATCACGCTATAACTCAGGGAGGTTACTGACATTCAGTATGTATCGATCACGCTCTAACTCAGGGAGGTTACTGACGTTCAGTATGTATTGATCAAGTTATAACTCTGGGAGGTAACTGACGTTCAGTTTGTATCGATCACGCTATAACTCAGGGAGGTTACTGACATTCAGTGTGTATCGATCACGCTTTTTACTCAGGGAGGTTACCGACGTTCAGTATGTATCGATCACGCTATAACCCAAGGAGGTCAGGGAGGTTACTGTCGTTCAGTATGTATCGATCACGCTATAACTCAGGGAGGTTACTGACTTTCAGTATGTATTGATCAAGCTACAACTCAGGGAGGTTACTGTCGTTCAGTATGTATTGATCAAGCTATAACTCAGGGAGGTTACTGTCGTTCAGTATGTATTGATCACGCTATAACTCAGGGAGGCTACTGACGTTCAGTATGTAGTTATAACTTGATCGATACATACTGAACGACAGTAACCTCCCGTTATAACTCATTGATCAATACATACTGAACGACAGTAACCTCCCTGAGTTATAGCTTGATCAATACATACTGAACGTCAGTAG
>NW_013879325.1:0-295 GCF_000517525.1 Limulus polyphemus
AAATGTTACCTGAAAATATATACTGGAGAATGTTGTCCGCACTAATTGTTACATGAAAATATATACTGGAGAATGTTGTCAGCACTAAATGTTACCTGAAAATATATACTGGAGAATGTTGTCAGCACTAAATGTTATCTGAAAATATATACTGGAGAATGTTGTCAGCACTAATTGTTACCTGAAAATATATACTGGAGAATGTTGTCAGCACTAAATGTTATCTAGAAAATATATACGTGGAGAATGTTGTCAGCACTAATTGTTACCTGAAAATATAGTACTGGATAATGTT
>NW_013879326.1:0-553 GCF_000517525.1 Limulus polyphemus
AAGACACAATATTCAACGATAATGTGTACTGTCAGTAAGAAAACACAAGATTTAACAATAATGTGTTTTGTCAATAAGAAGACACAAGATTTAACGATACTGTGTACTGTCAATAATGTGTACTGTCAATAAGTAAACACTCGATTTAACAATACTGTGTACTATCAATAAAATGACACAAGATTTAACGATACTGTGTACTGTCAATAAAAAGACACAAGATTTAACAATACTTTGTAGTGTCAATAAAAAGACACAAGATTTAACAATACTGTGTAGTGTCAATAAGAAGACACAAGATTTAACGATACTGTGTACTGTCAATAAGAAGACACAAGATTTAACGATACTTGTACTGTCAATTAGAAGACACAAGATTTAACGATACTGTGTACTGTCAATAAGAAGACATTAAATCTTGTGTTTTCTTACTGACAGTACACATTATCGTTGAATATTAAATCTTGTGTCTTCTTATTGACAGGACACATTATTCGTGTACTGTCAATAAGAAGACACAAGATTTAACGATACTGTGTACTGTCAATAAGAA
>NW_013879327.1:0-296 GCF_000517525.1 Limulus polyphemus
CCTAATAAAGCCTGCTACTATACTACATGGTCTACAGCACCCAATAAATCCTGCTGCTATACTACATGGTCTACAGCACCGAATAAAGCCTGTAACTATACTACATGGTCTACAGCACCCAATAAAACCTGCTACTATACTACATAGTCTACAGCACCCAATAAAACCTGCTACTATACTACATGGTCTACAGCACCCAATAAAACCTGCTACTATACTACATGGTGTACAGCACCTAATAAAACTTGTTACCATGTTACATGGTCTACAGTACTCAATAAAACCTGATACTATAA
>NW_013879328.1:0-294 GCF_000517525.1 Limulus polyphemus
GTTGAGGTTTATAGGTGTAAGATGAAAAATATTTGAAACAAAGATGGTTGAAAGAAGTTAAGCCTACTTTTAAAGTTTTAATCACATCAAAAAATAAGAAGGCACTGGAATATAGTAATATATGTTTAAAGGATGTATGCAACAAAGGAGGTTGAGATTTATAGGTGTAAGATGAAAAAATATTTGAAATAAAGATGGTTGAAAGAAGTTAAGCCTACTTTTAAAGTTTTAATCACATCAAAAAATAAGAAGGCACTGGAATATAGTAATATATGTTTAAAGGATGTATGCAAC
>NW_013879329.1:0-296 GCF_000517525.1 Limulus polyphemus
CCCGGCCTAGTCCAGTTTTGGAGGAAGGCAGCTAGCAAGTCAACAGCGCAAACTTCAAACTTTTATCTGATTGAACAGTGGAATCTGGATATCATTTATAATATGTAGCCACGGCCTCACACTGCGGAGAGAAGGCCCGGCATGGCCAAGTGGTTAGGGCGCTCGACTCGCAATCTGAGGGTCGCGGGTTTGAATCCTCGCCCCACCAAACATGCTCGCCCTTTCAGCCGTGGGGGCGTTATAATGTGGCGGTCAATCCCACTATTCGTTGGTAAAAGAGTAGCCAAAGAGTTGGC
>NW_013879330.1:0-295 GCF_000517525.1 Limulus polyphemus
ACTTTAGTTTAGTTAGGACTAAACTTTACTGTACTTAATACTATCGATAGATAAACTTATAATGTTATTCTACGACCTAGCGTCAAACTTTTTTTAAAAACTTTCATAAGTTTTTAATATTCTGTTGTACAAAATGGTTCATAAAGTATATCTACATTCCCCTTTTATTGTTACTTCTTATTTCATAGAGCAATTGTAGCGACTTGATCACTGAGCTTTGCAGCTCTCTGCCGCAAGTAGACTGTTTGTCGTCGAGTGAATAATGCGCATGCGCGGTTTTTCTTGGGGAAACATT
>NW_013879331.1:0-296 GCF_000517525.1 Limulus polyphemus
CCAAGAATGTAAAATAGAGGATGTATATGTTATCAATAACTTAAAATAGAGGATGTATATGTTATCAATAACTTAAAATAGAGGATGTATATGTTATCAATAACTTAAAATGGAGGATATATATGTTATCAAGAATTTAAAATGGAGGATATATATGTTATCAATAACTTAAAATGGAGGATGTATATGTTATCAATAACTTAAAATAGAGGTTGTATATGTTATCAAGAATGTAAAATAGAGGATGTATATGTTATCAATAATTTAAAATAGAGGTTGTATATGTTATCAAGAAT
>NW_013879332.1:0-296 GCF_000517525.1 Limulus polyphemus
GAAATCAACCCAGAGACAAACACAACAAAAAATGAGCCAACGTGGAAGCAAAGAGGGAGAGAATGTCCCAGGAAATCCCCTCAGGATTTTTGGGAAAAACCTCGGACAGGTGACTGATTGTGTAAAGGTACCACAATAGAGTCATGAGTGTAAGGCAGAGACGGGAAATTTGTCTTGGGTGAGACTAATGAAAGATAAGGGGCTCACAACCAAATTGGTAAAACCAAAACCCAACAGTTTGTGGTCGAGATATGGACAGTCAACCCCATGAAAACAAAAGCAGACCTATGGGGAAT
>NW_013879333.1:0-360 GCF_000517525.1 Limulus polyphemus
TATATTTGTTTCTTATTGTTAAATTAAGGAAGTTATTATGATTTAAGATATATTTGTTTCTAATTGTTAAATTAAGGAAGTTATTGTGATTTAAGGTATTTATTTCTAATTGTTAAATTAAGGAAGTTATTATGAATTAAGATATTTGTTTCTAACTGTTAAATTAAGGAAATTATTGTGATTTAAGATATATTTGTTTCTAATTGTCAAATTAAGGAAGTTATTGTGATTTAAGATATATTTGTTTCTTAATTGTTAAATTAAGAAAGTTATTATGATTTAAGATATTTGTTTCTAATTGTTAAATTAAGGAAGTTATTGTGATTTAAGATATATTTGTTTCTAATTGTTAAATTAAGG
>NW_013879334.1:0-294 GCF_000517525.1 Limulus polyphemus
TGACTATGTAAAATACTGCTGTAACTAAGCTTGTGACTATGTAAAATACTGCTGTAACTAAGCTTGTGACTATGTAAAATAATGCAGTAACTAAGCTTGTGACTATGTAAAATACTGCTGTAACTAAGCTTGTGACTATGTAAAATACCGCTGTAACTAAGCTTGTGACTATGTAAAATACCGCTGTAACTAATCTTGTGACTATGTAAAACACTGCTGTAACTAAACTTCTGACTATGTAAAATACCGCTGTAACTAATCTTGTGACTATGTAAAATACTGCTGTAACTAAGC
>NW_013879335.1:0-296 GCF_000517525.1 Limulus polyphemus
CACTCTGTACTGTCAATTAGAAGACACAAGATTTAACAATACTGTGTCATTTCAATAAGAAGATACAAAATTTATCAATATTGTGTACTGTCAATAAGAAGACACAAGATTTAAGAATACTGTGTCCTGTCAATAAGAAGATAATGGATTTATCAATACTGTGTTCTGTCAATAAGAAGACACAAGATTTAACGATACTGTGTACTGTCAATAAGAAGACACAAAATTTAACAATACTATGTACTGTCAATAAGAAGACACAAGATTTAACAATACTGTGTCCTGTCAATAAGAAG
>NW_013879336.1:0-296 GCF_000517525.1 Limulus polyphemus
GTGGATATGTTCCTGTACAACTTTATACAAATAACAGTGGAGAGGTTCCTGTACAACTTTATACACATAACAGGGGAGATGTTCCAGTACAACTTTATACACATAACAGGGGAGAGGTTCCCGTACAACTTTATACAAATAACAGGGGAGAGGTTCCTGTACAACTTTATACACATAACAGTGGATATGTTTCAGTACAACTTTATACAAATAACAGTAGAGATGTTCCAGTACAGCTTTATACACATAACAGTAGAGATGTTCCTCTACAACTTTATACAAATAACAGTGGAGAG
>NW_013879337.1:0-303 GCF_000517525.1 Limulus polyphemus
GATATGGTTCCGTCAAGACAAAGCATCCAGCTACACATTCAAAATCATTGGTATGGCTCCGTCAAGACAAAGCATCCAAATACACATCCAAGATAATTGGCATGGCTCCATCAAGACAAAGCATCGAGCTACACATCCAAGATAACTGATATGGTTCCATCAAGACAAAGCATCCAGCTACACATCCAAGATAATTAGTAGGGAGTTTTAAAGACAAAACATCCAGCCACACATCCAAGATAATTGGCATGGCTCCATCAAGACAAAGCATCGAGCTACACATCCAAGATAACTGGTATGGTT
>NW_013879338.1:0-296 GCF_000517525.1 Limulus polyphemus
ATTTCGGGCTCATGCCACCAACTTTGGCCACTTCTTCAGTCATTAATCTGGGATCCATTTCAATGCTCCTCTTGACAGCCCTTTTTGTCCTCTCCGATGGACCAGAACGACCTGGTTGTTTCCTTGCCGTGTTTCCTGAACTGCACGATGATTCTGTTGACTGTCGAAAGCGGGATTCCCAAATTCTGCAAAATTTGCCGCTGACTTATTCCACCATCTGCTTGACCAACTATTCTTCCTCTAACAAAATCTGACAATTCGAGAGAACCTTGAGTTCTAGGCATGTTGTAGCACAA
>NW_013879339.1:0-296 GCF_000517525.1 Limulus polyphemus
CATTCAAGTATAATATGGCTGTATTTGTGAAAATAATTGTTACAACATTCAAGTATAATATGGCTGTATTTGTGAAGATAATTGTTACGACATTCAAGTATAATATGGCTGTATTTGTGAAGATAATTGCTACGACATTCAAGTATAATATTGCTGTATTTGTGAAGATAATTGTTACGACATTCAAGTATAATATGGCTGTATTTGTGAAGATAATTGTTACGACATTCAAGTATAATATGGCTGTACTTGTGAAGATAAGTGTTACAATGTTCAATTATAATATGGCTGTATCT
>NW_013879340.1:0-294 GCF_000517525.1 Limulus polyphemus
AAGTGGGACGGAAAAGAAAAAAGAAGATAGAAACGAAAAGTGGCAAATCAAACTACAGCTTAGCAGATTTGATGACAGCAATACAAGCACAGCAAAAGAAACAAGAAGAACGAAAAAAGAAACAAGAAGAGATATTAAAGCAGTTGTTAGAGGAAAAAGAAAAGAAACAAGAAGAACGAGAAAAGAAACAAGAAGAGAGATTACAGCAGTTGTTGGAGGAAAAAGAAAAGAAACAAGAAGAACGAGAAAAGAAACAAGAAGAGAGGCTACAGCAGTGGTTGGAGGAGAAAGAAA
>NW_013879341.1:0-443 GCF_000517525.1 Limulus polyphemus
AGTTAGTGTCTTATTACATTCATTACCATGATGAACTGGTTTATACTAGTAATGGTGGTGTACTAGTATTGTACTACATCTTATAGCAGGGTTTACTAGTTAGCATCTTATTACATTCATTACCATGATGAACTGGTTTGTACTAGTAATGGTGGTGTAATAGTATTGCACTACATGTTATAGCAAGGTTTACTAGTTAGCATCTTATTACATTCATTACCATGATGAACTGGTACCAAAATATTACAATTCATTTTCTATCATATTACATTAATTACTACTTTATTACACATACTGCCACATTCTCTAGCATATTACACTAATTACTGCTTTATCACACATACTACCACATTCTCTAGCATATTACACTAATTACTACTTTATCATACATACTGCCACATTCTCTAGCATATTACACTAATTACTACTTTATTACACATACT
>NW_013879342.1:0-593 GCF_000517525.1 Limulus polyphemus
GGTACTTTAAACATAACTAACCTTTCTTCGTGATTAAACTGTACTTGATATCGGTGGTGGGTACTATAAACATAGCTAATCTTTCTTCGTGATTAAACTGTACTTGATATCGGTGGTGGGTACTTTAAACATAACTACCCTTTCTTCTTGATTAAACTGTACTTGATATCGGTGGTGGGTACTATAAACATAGCTAATCTTTCTTCCTGATTAAACTGTACTTGATATCGGTGGTGGGTACTATAAACATAGCTAATCTTTCTTCGTGATTAAACTATTCTTGATAACGGTGGTGGGTACTTTAAACATAGCTAATCTTTCTTCGTGATTGAACTGTACTTGATATCGGTGGTGGGTACTTTAAACATAACTAACCTTTCTTCGTGATTAAACTATACTTGATATCGGTGGTGGGTACTTTAAACATAACTAACCTTTCTTCGTGATTAAACTGTACTTGATATCGGTAGTGGGTACTATAAACATAACTAACCTTTCTTCGTGATTAAACTATACTTGATATCGGTGGTGGGTACTTTGAACATAACTAACCTTTCTTCGTGATTGAACTGTACTTGATATCGGTGGTGGGT
>NW_013879343.1:0-297 GCF_000517525.1 Limulus polyphemus
CAAAATGTAGCTAAAGGCTCCAGTAATACCAGAAGAAAGCCATTTTTTTCAAAATGTAGCTAAAGGCTCCAGTAATACCAGAAGAAAGCCATTTTTTTCAAAATGTAGCTAAAGGCTCCAGTAATACCAGAAGAAAGCCATTTTTCCATAAGTGTAGCTAAAGACTCCAGTAATACCAGAAGAAAGCCATTTTTTTCAAAACATAGCTAAAGGCTCCACTAATACCAGAAGAAAGCCATTTTTCCAAAACATAACTAAAGGCTCCAGTAATACCAGAAGAAAGCCATTTTTCCATAA
>NW_013879344.1:0-296 GCF_000517525.1 Limulus polyphemus
GCCACTACATGTTCATTTTTGCCTACTTTTTGAAACAACGCTCCTCCAATTCCGACATTACTAGCATCACAATCCAGTATGTATGGCAGTGAGGGATCTGGAAGCTTAAAAAGTGGAGGCCAATTTTTCCTTCAACGTCTTGGAAGAATGCTGGCAAGAAACTGTCCATTCAAACTTCTGGCTTTTTTTAGTCAAATCATGTAATGGAGCAGCTATAGTTGCAAAGACGTTCACAAACTTTCGGTAATAGGTACAGAGTCCCAAGAAACTTCTTAACTCTCCCACATTATCTGGTG
>NW_013879345.1:0-296 GCF_000517525.1 Limulus polyphemus
GGTTGTATAATCCCAGGAAGACCAAAGGGAAGTCTTCTAAGTTGTCTTTTCCATGGGAAGGCCCATATGATATAGTGGATCGTCTCTCAGACGTGACTTTCCGGATAAAATGTGGTCAGCGAGGTAAGCCAAAAGTGGTGCATGCCAACAGGCTTTGGCGTTATCACGGTCCAGGACATTTCAGTTGGGACGAAGTGGACAACAGAACAAAAGACACTGCTGAAGTCGTGCCACCTGAAGAAGCCACCGTCAAAGAAGAAACTCTACTCAGTTTTGAGAAGGGAAACGGTGAAGCT
>NW_013879346.1:0-296 GCF_000517525.1 Limulus polyphemus
GTTTTCATTGGTATGATTTTGTACCACTTTATCATAATAGAGACATTAGATTTGTTTTCATTGGTATGACTTTGTACCACCTTATCATAATAGATCCATTAGCTTTGTTTTCATTAGTATGATTTTTTACCACCTTATCATAATAGATCCATTAGCTTTGTTTTCATTGGTATGATTTTGTACCACTTTATCATAATAGATCCATTAGCTTTGTTTTCATTGGTATAATTTTGTACCACCTTATCATTAGATCCATTAGCTTTGTTTTCATTGGTATGATTTTTTACCACCTTATC
>NW_013879347.1:0-326 GCF_000517525.1 Limulus polyphemus
ATGTATACAGTTTCAGGAAGTGTATAGTTTTATGTTTTTAATTAGTATGTATACAGTTTCAGGAAGTGTATAGTTTTATGTTTTTAATTAGTATGTATACAGTTTCAGGAAGTGTATAGTTTTATGTTTATAATTAGTATGTATACAGTTTCAGCAAGTGTATAGGTTTATGTTTTTAATTAGTATGTATACAGTTTCAGCAAGTGTATAGTTTTATGTTTTTAATTAGTATGTATACAGTTTCAGGAAGTGTATAGTTTTATGTTTTTAATTACTATGTATACAGTTACAGGAAGTGTATAGTTTTATGTTTTTAATTAGTATGT
>NW_013879348.1:0-295 GCF_000517525.1 Limulus polyphemus
ACAATGCTTTCAAATACAAAATATCAAATTTTTTTATTAAGTCGTAAGGTTTGTAAAGCAATGTTTCTCTCATACCTTTTTATTTCTTTTCACATCTTGTCTATCTATCATGCAAAGTAATTTTCATTTTAAGATTAAAAATAATTTTATGCAGCAGAAAATTTTGAAATTTCACATGTGAAATGTTTATAATGTCCGAATAGTTATTAAATGTTTCTAAGGGAAAACTTTATATTTTATCTGAGTAGGTGCCATACCAATCATAGTTTAAACACTGAGTAGGTGACATACCAAT
>NW_013879349.1:0-296 GCF_000517525.1 Limulus polyphemus
GCCACAAAATATGGAACAGAAGAACAAAATTAAGCCAGTTAAAGCTCTTCCTGCACCAGCATGGAATACAATCTGCCACAAAATATGGAACAGAAGAACAAAATTAAGCCAGTTAAAGCTTTTTCTGCACCAGCATGGAATACAATCTGCTACAAAATATGGAACAGAAGAACAAAATTAAGCCAGTTAAAGCTCTTCCTGCACCAGCATGGAATACAATCTGCTACAAAATATGGAACAGAGGAACAAAATTAAGCCAGATAAAGCTCTTCCTGCACCAGAATGGAATACAATCT
>NW_013879350.1:0-294 GCF_000517525.1 Limulus polyphemus
AAAACAGTCCTTTCTGCAATGATAGACCAGGTTTATGGCTACAAAACAGTCATTTCTTCAAAGATAAGCTAGGTTTATGGCTATAAAACAGCCTTTCTGCAATGATAGACCAGGTTTATGGCTACAAAACAGTCATTTCTTCAAAGATAAGCTAGGTTTATGGCTATAAAACAGTCCTTTCTGCAATGATAGACCAGGTTCATGGCTACAAAACAGTTAGTTTTTCAATGATAGACCAGGTTTATGGCTATGAAACAGTTAGTTTTTCAATGATAGACCTGGTTTATGGCTATA
>NW_013879351.1:0-296 GCF_000517525.1 Limulus polyphemus
CCCTAGCGTATTGTTTCCTAGAGAGGACACGTCAGTTCTATATACCCTAGCGATTGTTTCCTAGAGAGGACGTGCCAGTTCTATATCCCCTAGCGATTGTTTCCTAGAGAGGACATGTCAGTTCTATATCCCCTAGCGATTGTTTCCTAGAGAGGACACGTCAGTTCTATATCCCTAGCGATTGTTTCCTAGAGAGGACATGTCAGTTCTATATCCCCTAGCGATTGTTTCCTAGAGAGGACACGTCAGTTCTATATCCCCTAGCGATTGTTTCCTAGAGAGGACATGTCAGTTCT
>NW_013879352.1:0-296 GCF_000517525.1 Limulus polyphemus
ATAACCTACACAGTTGACGTATGTGGAAAACATAGGAAAACACACATGGGAAAATCGTTTACCCAAGTTAATCACCTAAAGTACTCCAATGCAGTACATAATCAAGATAACCTACACAGCTGACGTACGTGGAAAACATAGGAAAACACACATGGGAAAAACGTTTACCCATGTTAATCACCTGAAGCACCCCAATGTAGTACATAATCAAGATAACCTACACAGCTGACGTATGTGGAAAACATAGGAAAACACACATGGGAAAAACGTTTATCCATGTTAATCACCTAAAGTAC
>NW_013879353.1:0-295 GCF_000517525.1 Limulus polyphemus
TCACTATCCATCTGTATTAAAAGACCTACCAGCACTATCCATCTGTATTAAAAGACCTACCAGCCACTATCTATCTATAAAAAAGCCTACCAGTTACCATCTATCTATATTAAAAGACCTACCAGCCACTATCCATCTGTATTAAAAGACCTACCAGCCACTATCCATCTGTATTAAAAGACCTACCAGTCACTATCCATCTCTATTTAAAGACCTAACAGTCACTGTCCATCTATAATAAAAGACCTACCAGTTACCATCTATCTATATTAAAAGACCTACCAGCCACTATACA
>NW_013879354.1:0-296 GCF_000517525.1 Limulus polyphemus
TTTTTTTATTTATTTCAGTACAAGTAACTTTTAAGTTCAGATAACCTAACCACTTGAATTATCCAAGTAGACTTTTCTGGTTTATTTCAGTACAAGTAACTTTTAAGTTCAGATAACCTAACCACCTGAATTATCCAAGTAGAATTTTCTGGTTTATTGCAGTACAGTTTACTTTTAATTTCAGATAACCTAACCACCTGAATTATCCAAGTAGAATTTTCTGGTTTATTTCAGTACAGGTAATTTATATCTTCAGATAACCTAACCACCTGAATTATCCTAGTAGAATTTTCTGG
>NW_013879355.1:0-296 GCF_000517525.1 Limulus polyphemus
TTGGTCTGCAATGCATTCTGTCAATAAAAAATAAACTCTTGTATTAAACCATGTCTTTCTTCTAGGACTACCAAAGGTCAAGAATTCTGTACAATGTCCTTCTTCCTTCTAATTCTGACTTAAAGATTATGGAACCAATTCCTTGGTCTGCAATGCATTGTGTCAATAAAAAATAAACTCTTGTATTAAACCATGTCTTTCTTCTAGGACTACCAAAGGTCAAGAATTCCGTACAATGTCCTTCTAATTCTGATCTAAAGATTATGGAACCCATTCCCTGGTCTGTAATGCATTGC
>NW_013879356.1:0-295 GCF_000517525.1 Limulus polyphemus
TGTGTTTACTTTGATTGTTCTCTCTTGTTAATTATTAAAAAGGTCTATTGTAATAAGTATTATTGTGTTTACTTTGATTGTTCTCTCTTGTTAATTGTTAAAAAGGTCTATTGTAATAAGTATTACTGTGTTTACCTTGATTGTTCTCTCTTGTTAATTATTAAAAAGGTCTATTGTAATAAGTATTATTGTGTTTACTTTGATTGTTCTCTCTTGTTAATTGTTAAAAAGGTCTATTGTAATAAGTATTACTGTGTTTACTTTGATTGTTCTCTCTTGTTAATTGTTAAAAAGG
>NW_013879357.1:0-293 GCF_000517525.1 Limulus polyphemus
GAGTCTTGTTTTATTTCAATCATAAAGATGGTAGTTTGTAAAATGAGTCTTGTTTTATTTCAATCATAAAGATGGTAGTTTGTAAAATAAATCTTGTTTTATGTTAATCATAAAGACGGTAGTTTGTAAAATAAATCTGTTTTTATGTTAATCATAAAGACGGTAGTTTGTAAAATAAATCTTGTTTTATTTCAATCATAAAGATGGTAGTTTGTAAAATAAATCTTGTTTTATTTTAATCATAAAGACGGTAGTTTGTAGAATAAATCTTGTTTTATTTCAATCATAAAGAC
>NW_013879358.1:0-296 GCF_000517525.1 Limulus polyphemus
CGATATTTCTGTTGCTTTTTAATACTTTCGACGACAAAATTAACTTCTTGGTAGGACGGATATTATTAATGAAACTAACTAGACGCAGGTAGTTTGAAATATACAAGCGATATTTCTGTTGCTTTTTAATACTTTCGACGACAAAATTAACTTCTTGGTAGGACGGATATTATTAATGAAGCTAACTAGAAGCAGTTAGTTTGAAATATACAAGCGATATTTCTGTTGCTTTTTAATACTTTCGACGACAAAATTAACTTCTTGGTAGGACGGATATTATTAATGAAACTAACTAG
>NW_013879359.1:0-538 GCF_000517525.1 Limulus polyphemus
TCCCATTTGAGTTTTATTTCCCAAAAACCTTCACCCACCCCCAGTGGCAAAGTGGTATGTCTGCGGACTTATAACGTTAGAATCTGGGTTTCAATACCTGTGGTGGGCAGAGCACAGATAGCCCATTGTGTATCTTTGTGCTTAATTACAAACCTAAAACCTTCCGATCATATTTCTGTCTACAGGATTCTTCAAGACATATCTAATAATAATAATATATTTTAATAATAACTTATTCTTCAAATGAAATAATTCGTAGTAACATTTAATCATATTTGAGTTTTGTTTCCGATCTGGGAAGATGCTGTTGAGTTACGCTTTATTTATTTTTAGATATTACAATCTACTTGACACCCCGGCATCAGGGTACACATGACGTCATTGTGACGTCAACGCATAACCACTGTTATCATTGTAGAACTACATTCTGTGGTTAGTAGCTTCTCATGTGCAATGTGAGGAGGAAAAGAAAAACTTGGAGTAAAGCTTTATATTACAATTACATTAAAAATATATATGGAAGGACACTGTATTAATG
>NW_013879360.1:0-296 GCF_000517525.1 Limulus polyphemus
CACTCTCGTGGCGACACCTTATGGAGGAAAGGTGACGTACATGATATGGATTTGTGGGCTCTTTGCGACATTTCCTCTTGTTTTTGTCTGTATTCCGGCTGCTGTTGTTGAAGTTTTTGGAAGGAAATACACTGCTGAAATTTTTGGAATGGTACTCTTTGCATCAGTAAGTGTAGAGCAAGGATTACCAACACCATAAAATCAATCTTTTTTATTACCGAATCGTAACTTAGCAGATATTCAAGTAAATGTTTCGCCAAAGAAAATATTCATCTTTATAGATAAGTTTCTTTAAC
>NW_013879361.1:0-295 GCF_000517525.1 Limulus polyphemus
CGTGTATTGTGTGTGTTTCTACGTATATTTGTGTGTTGTTCATATGTGTTTATATATTTATATTTAAATCTGGAACACTGGTTCAATACACGGATTAAACCCGAACAGGCGACTTTTTGCGACTTTGGATATCAGAGCACTTTTTGTTTAAGTACCTGCAATGAAGTTTCAAGAAAAGCGATTACGAGCCTGCTGCAGCGATCGTGTTTTAACTTGCATTGCCGTGTTTAAACCGGTTTGAAGAGTGCCGTATATAAAAGGGACTGACTTCAGTGAATTATGTCATATATTTTGC
>NW_013879362.1:0-295 GCF_000517525.1 Limulus polyphemus
TCGGAAAAATGATAACAGAAGACTAGAATTTTGCATGTAAATACGCAAGTATGCAACGAACGTTCTTGAAAAAATTTCGAGAAGATCCGTCCAAATGGAACGAAGTACTGGTACAAAACGCAAAGCGTTCCATAACTCCATTAAAACAAAGAGTAGGAAGGTAAAACTCTGCATATTACTACGCAACTCTAAAGTGTACCTACATACCAAATTTGGTGAAGAATCATCAATTTAGGACCCTCTGGTAACAAGAAATCGAAAAACAATCAGTAACCAACTGCTTCACTGCAGTAAA
>NW_013879363.1:0-294 GCF_000517525.1 Limulus polyphemus
AAAGTACAGAGTATCGTTAAATCTTGTGTCTTCTTATTGACAGTACAGAGTATCGTTAAATATTGTGTCTTCTTATTGACAGGACACATTATTGTTAAATCTTGTGTTTTCTTACTGACAGTACACATTAGCGTTGAATATTGTTAATTCTTATTGACAGTACACAGTATCGTTAAATCTTGTGTCTTCTTTTGTACAGTACACAGTATCGTTAAATCTTGTGTCTTCTTATTGACAGTACACAGTATCGTTAAATCTTGTGTCTTCTAATTGACATTACACAGCATCGTTAAA
>NW_013879364.1:0-296 GCF_000517525.1 Limulus polyphemus
GTGTACTGTCAATAAGAAGACACAAGATTTAACGATACTCTGTACTGTCAATAAGTAGACACAAGATTTAACGATACTGTGTACTGTCAATAAGTAGACACAAGATTTAACGATACTGTGTACTGTCAATAAGAAGACACAAGATTTAACGATACTGTGTACTGTCAATAAGAAGACACAAGATTTAACGATACTGTGTACTGTCAATAAGAAGACACAAGATTTAACTATACTGTGACCTCTCAATAAGAAGACACAAGATTTAACTATACTGTGTACTCTCAATAAGAAGACAC
>NW_013879365.1:0-296 GCF_000517525.1 Limulus polyphemus
CGGTATTCTTGTACATATAAGACGGTCAAGACGTGACGGCAACAATGCTGTGTAATTGAACTGCCGGCAGAGAGAGACGTATTGTTGAGTCGAGCACGTGAGTCGTTCGTTGTGAATTATAGCGTTTGTTATAGCGTGACTGTGAAAATTAAGTGTATTGCAAAGTTGTATTCAGAAAGAATAAACCAGTTTTATTTAAGAAAGGACTTGTATCGCTAAAGTTTCTTCGGAAAGAATTTTTACGGAAAATTAACTAACGAACGGAGGAGTAACAAATTGGTGTCAAAGAGTGGAAC
>NW_013879366.1:0-296 GCF_000517525.1 Limulus polyphemus
ATGTAAAGCTAGTACCAGTTATAATTCTTTATCAAGTGATACGTTCCACACTGGATTCTTACAGTACCATTCTGTAAAGCTAGTACCAGTTATAATTCTTTATCAAGTGATACGTTCCACTCCGGATTCTTAGAGTACCATTCTGTAAAGCTGGTACCAGTTATAACTCTTTATCAAGTGATACGTTCAACTCTGGATTCTTACAGTACCATTCTGTAAAGCTGGTACCAGTTATAACTCTTTATCAAGTGATACGTTCCACACTGGATTCTTACAGTACCATTCTGTGAAGCTAG
>NW_013879367.1:0-312 GCF_000517525.1 Limulus polyphemus
AATGTGTACTGTCAATAAGAAGACACAAGATTTAACGATACTGTGTACTATCAATAAGAAGACACAAGATTTAACGATACTGTGTACTGTCAGTAGGAAAACACAAGATTAAACAATAATGTGTACTGTCAATAAGAAAATACAATATTCAACGATAATGTGTACTGTCAGTAAGAAAACACAAGATTTAACAATAATGTGTACTATCAATAAGAAGACACACGATTTAGCAATACTGTGTACTATCAATAAAAAGACACAAGATTTAAGGATACTATGTACTGTCAATAAGAAGACACAAGATTTAACAAT
>NW_013879368.1:0-296 GCF_000517525.1 Limulus polyphemus
GAATAAGAAGACACACGATTTAGCAATACTGTGTACTATCTATAAAAAGACACAAGATTTAACGATACTTTGTACTGTCAATAAGAAGACACAAAATTTAAAGATACTGTGTACTGTCAATAAGAAGACACAAGATTTAACGATACTTTGTACTTTCAATAAGAAGACATAACATTTAACAATACTGTGTACTGTCAATAAGAAGACACAAGATTTCACAAAACTGTGTACTGTTAAAAAGAAGACACAAGATTTAACGATACTTTGTACTGTCAATAACAAGACACAAGATTTTA
>NW_013879369.1:0-296 GCF_000517525.1 Limulus polyphemus
TGGTGCAGTAAATACTCTACATACAGTACCCTATCCCTGGTGTAGTAAATACTCTACATATTGTACCCTATCCTTGGTGCAGTAAATACTCTACATACTGTACCCTATCCTGGTGTAGTAAATATTCTACATACTGTACACTATCCCTGGTGTAGTAAATACTCTACATACTGTACACTATCCCTGGTGTGGTAAATACACGATATATTGTACCTTTCCTTAGTGTCGTAAATACTCTACATACTGTATCCTATCCCTGGTGTAGTAAATACTCTACACACTGTACCCTATCCTTG
>NW_013879370.1:0-309 GCF_000517525.1 Limulus polyphemus
CAGGAGTGATTCAGTGCGAAGGAAGCCACAGGAATTCGATGGAAAGGCTCCGTGGGAAGCATATAGAGCACAGTTTGAGTTACTGGCAGAGATGAACGGATGGACAGAGGAGCAGAAAGCTGAATATCTGGCAACGAGCTTGAAGGGACAACCACTGGAAATACTTGGACAGTTGACAGCAGCCGACAGACACAACTATAGAGCTCTGGTAGAGGCTCTGGAACTCAGGTACTGGAACCCAAAACCAGTCAGAAGTCTACAGGGCCAGGTTCAGGACGAGAGTCCGTGCTAAAGGGGAGAGCCTGCAAA
>NW_013879371.1:0-296 GCF_000517525.1 Limulus polyphemus
TAAATAAAAATTTTTGATTAAACACTTACAATGACATATCTATATATATGGTAAATAAAAACTTCTGTTAAAAATTCATTTCGATATATATATATATGATAAATAAAAACTTCTGATTAAACAATCTCAACGATATACATATACATGATAAATAAAACTTCTGATTAAACATTCACATCGATATATATATATGGTAAATTAAACTTCTAATTAAACATCCACATCGATATATATATGGTAAATAAAAACTTCCCAGTAAACATTTACAACTATATATATATGGTAATTAAATCTTG
>NW_013879372.1:0-296 GCF_000517525.1 Limulus polyphemus
GGCTAAAGATGAGTTTGGTGGTTATAAATAATGTAACTAGAGTTACACCTAGGTGTTGATGGAGTAGTTGTACAAAGTAAGGCTAAAGATGAGTATGGTGGTTATAAATTCTGTAACTAGAGATACACCTAAGTGTTCATGGAGTAGTTGTTCCAATGAAGGCTAAAAATGAATATGGTGGTTATAAATTCAGAAACAAGAGTTAAACCCAAGTGTTCGTGGAGTTGTTGTACCAAATAACGCTAAAGATAAATATATTGGTTATAAATTCTAGTAACTAGAGTTACACCTAAGTG
>NW_013879373.1:0-762 GCF_000517525.1 Limulus polyphemus
CAATTTATTCCATTTTCCAAAAAAACTCATATTTTCACCAAAAACCAAAGGCTATAGCCCATGTTTTTTGCGAAATTTTGAAAAAAATTGTTATTCTTCATATTTCAATACAAAGATGCCCTTGATGTAAGACTTTCAAAATAGAGATCCTTTTATTCATAAAAGGATCTCTATTTTGAATGTCTTACATCAAGGGCATCTTTGTATTGAAATATGAAAATTCCCAATAGTTATTTCATAATCTCTTATCCAAATTTAGATTTATGTCGATTTTACTCTTGTTGGTTTTTTTTGTCTTCAATTGTATAATAAACAAAGAAGAGCTTTAAGAATAACATCATTCAAACAAAATTCCAACATAGCCTTTGGTTTTTGGTGAAAATATGAGTTTTTTTGGAAAATGGAAAAAAGTCTTTTTTTGACGGAAAATTAATAGAGAAATATCCGATAGTGCTTATTGCGTCGGAAAACTCAAAATTGAGACATTATAACACTGACGAAAAACATTATGTCACTATAAATGCTAAAAAATTGACTTTCGCAAATTCAGACAAAAACAATCCAAAAGGTGGAGTTTATTTGATAAGAAGACGTCATGGCCTTTTATATGTTGGAATTTTGTTTGAATGATGTTATTCTTAAAGCTCTTCTTTGGGCTCTTCTTTGTTTATTATACAATTGAAGACAAAAAAACAAGAAGAGTAAAATCGACATAAATCGAAATTTGGATAAGAGATTATGAAATAACTATTGGGAATTTTC
>NW_013879374.1:0-296 GCF_000517525.1 Limulus polyphemus
GTACCAAGTAAGGCTAAAGATGAGTATGGTGATTATAAATTCGGTAACTAGAGTTATACCTAGGTGTTTATGGAGTAGTTGTACCAAGCAAAACTAAGGATGAGTATGGTGGTTATAAATTCGGTAAGTAGAGTTACACCTAGGTGTTCATGGAGTTGTTGTACCAAATAATGCTAAAGACGAGTATGTTGGTTACAAATTCGGTAACTAGAGTTACACCTAGGTGTTCGTGGTGTTGTTGTACCAAATAACGCTCGCGATGAGTATGGTGGTTATAAATTCTATAACAAGAGTTA
>NW_013879375.1:0-967 GCF_000517525.1 Limulus polyphemus
TGTTAGCAGCCATGTCATGTTGTATATGGAACCGTTGATTAATGTTAGCAGCCATGTCATGTTGTATGTGGAACCGTTTAGTAAGGTTAGCAGCCATGTCATGTTGTATGTGAAAACCGTTGATTAATGTTAGTAGTCATGTCATGTTGTATGTGGAACCGTTGAGTAAGGTTAGCAGCTATGTCATGTTGTACGTGGAAATCGTTGAGTAAGGTTAGCAGTCATGTCATGTCTTGATAACCTATGCTATGTTATGAAATGTGCTTTTTTAATTGTTGTCACTAAAGCTTGATAATCTATGCTATGTTATTAAATATGTTTTTAATTGTTGTCACTAAAGCTTGATAACCTATGCTATGTTATTAAATGTGTTTTTTAACAGTTGTCACTGAAGCTTGATAACCTATGCTATGTTATTAAATGTGCTTCTATTGATGAAATGATTATTTAGTTCTCTGTTATTTTGTTATTATCTTACTGAAGTTTATTAACAATTTTGTCCGGTTAAATGATGACAACTATGTTCTCTTTCCTCTCTTGCTATTTCAACATGTGTTTGTGTTAAAGCATATTTTTGGTCATTACTGTTGTGTAAATGAAATTCGGCTATTTTATTAACTTAGCGAATCATTTAATTATTCATAAAATTTATTTCCTAATTTGGTATTTGATTTTATTGCTTTGGTATTTTTTGAATACGAATAAAACAGTTTAATCGGTTAACATTTTCGGTAAGTTAACAGAAGTACGAGTGATCGTAAAACGTGAAGCACACTGAGTGAGAAAAACGGAACACAAAAGGAAGAAACTAAACATACTAACATTTAGAAAACCGGGACAAATCAGCTAAGACTTAATAAGGTAGAAACTAAACATACTAACATTTAGAAAACCGGAACAAATCAGCTAAGACTTAATAAGGTAGAAATTAAACATACTAACATTTAGAAAACCGGAACAAATCAGC
>NW_013879376.1:0-296 GCF_000517525.1 Limulus polyphemus
GGATACCACTCTACGTTCTTATCAACAACATCCGATATCAACCCAGGGTACCACTCTACGTTCTTAACAACAACATCCTATACCAACCCAGGGTACCACTCTACATTATGAACAACAACATCCTATATCAACCCACGGTACCACACTACGTTATGAACAACAACATCATTGCCCCCTAGTGGCACAGCGGTATGTCTGCGGACTTACAACGCTAGAAACCGGGTTTCGATACCCGTGGTGGGCAGAGCACAGATAGCCCATTGTGTAGCTTTGTGTTTAATTCCAAACAAACAAAC
>NW_013879377.1:0-726 GCF_000517525.1 Limulus polyphemus
ATGAAAGTCGACAAAATCGAGTGAAAGAAAACTAAAAACACGTTTTCCAAGTCAACAAAATCTAGTGGAAAACGAACTAAAAAGAACCTTATCAATGTCAACAAAATCTGGAGGTAGGAAGAATAAAAGTCCGTTATAACAGTCGACAAAATATAGTTGAAAACTGACTAAAACGAACCATATCAATGTCAACAAAATCTAGTGGAAGGAGGACTAAAAGACCGTTATAACAGTCGTAAAAATAAAGTTTAAGAAGGATTAAAATACAATTATGAATGTCATTAAAATATAGTGTAAGAAAGAGTAAAAATACCGCCTTAGACTAGATATTTTCGACTTTGATATTTTTTTGACTTTGAAAACCTTTTTTTTTAGTTTTCGTCCACTCTATTTTGTCGACTTTCATAACTGTCTTTTTAGGCCTTTCGACCGAATCGAGTGGAAGAAAACTAAAAACACGTTTTCAAAGTCAACCAAATCACAGATTTTGTTGACATTGATAAGGGTCCTTTTAGTCAGTTTTCCACTAACTGTAATTATGGACTTTTAGTCTTCCTTCCTAAGGTCTTTTAGTTTTCCTTCCACTAGATTTTGTTGACATTGATATGCGTCGTTTTAGTCAGTTTTCAACTATATTTGGTCGTATAACAGTCGACAAAAACTTTCATAATGGTATTTTTAATCCTTCTTAAACTATGCCATTAAAATATAGTGTAAGAAAGACTT
>NW_013879378.1:0-296 GCF_000517525.1 Limulus polyphemus
ATTTTGACGTACATATTGGAGATATTGGTCTCAGTAGGAGTCTAGTGATTATTTTGACCTACATATTGGTCTCAGTAGGAGTCTAGTGAGTATTTTGACCTAGATACTGGGGATATTGGTCTCAGTAGGAATCTAGTTAGTATTTTGACCTAGATACTGGAGATATTGGTCTAAGTAGAGGTCTAGTGAGTATTGTGACCTAGATACTGGAGATATTGGTCTCAGTAGGGGTCTAGTGAGTATTGTGACCTAGATACTGGAGATATTGGTCTCAGTAGGAGTCTAGTGAGTATTTT
>NW_013879379.1:0-623 GCF_000517525.1 Limulus polyphemus
ATATTGATTGCTCATAATACAGACAGACATGTGGATAAAGTAGACCTTTTATCCATAATACAAACATATATCTGGATAAAGTAGACCTTTTATCCATAATACAGACAGACATCTGGATAAAGTAGACCTTTTATCCATAATACAGACAGACATCTGGATAAAGTAGACCTTTTATCCGTAATACAAAGAGACATCTGGATAAAGTAGACCCTTTTATCCGTAATACAAAGAGACATCTGGATAAAGTAGACCTTTTATCCATAATACAGACAGACATCTGGATAAAGTAAACCCTTTTATCCGTAATACAGACAGACATCTGGATAAAGTAGACCTTTTATCCATAATACAGACAGACATCTGGATAAAGTAGACCCTTTTATCCATAATACAGACAGACATCTGGATAAAGTAGACCTTTTATCCATAATACAGACAGACATCTGGATAAAGTAGACCTTTTATCCATAATACAAACAGACATGTGGATAAAGTAGACCGTTTATCCATAATACAGACATGTGGATAAAATAGACCTTTTATCCATAATACAAACAGACATCTGGATAAAGTAGACCTTTTATCCATAATACAGACAGACATCTGGATAAAGTAGACCTTTT
>NW_013879380.1:0-554 GCF_000517525.1 Limulus polyphemus
CACAAGATTTAACAATACTGTGTACTGTCAATAAGAAGACACAAGATTTAACAATACTGTGTACTGTCAATAAGAAGACACAAGACTTAACTATTCTGTGTACTGTCAATAACAAGACACAAGATTTAATAATAATGTGTACTATCTATAAGAACACACAAGATTTAACAATACTGTGTACTGTCAATAAGAAGACACAAGACTTAACTATTCTGTGTACTGTCAATAAGAAGACACAAGATTTAACAATACTGTGTACTGTCAATAAGAAGACACAAGATTTAACAATACTGTGTTTATTGACAGGGAAGACACCAGATTTAACAATACTGTGTTGACAGTATCGTGTCTTGTTATTGATAGTACACAGTGTCGTTAAAACTTGTGTCTTCTTAAGGCTTGTTAGTTATAGTACACAGTATTGTTAAAAACAAGATTTAACGATACTGTGTACTGTTAATAAAGAGGACACAAGATTTAACGATACTGTGTACTGTCAATAAGAAGACACAAGATTTAACAATACTTTGTACTGTCAATAAGAAGACACAAGA
>NW_013879381.1:0-297 GCF_000517525.1 Limulus polyphemus
TATCTGTTATAATGACAAAACTGTAATGTAATAATCAGAAGACTGTAACTGTTATAATGACAAAACGGTAATGTAATAATCAGACGACTGTATCTTTTATAATGACAAAACCGTAATGTAATAATCAGAAGACTTTATCTGTTATAATGACAAAACTGTAATGTAATAATCAGAAGACTGTATCTGTTATAATGACAAAAGCGTAATAAAATAATGAGAAGACTATATCTGTTATAATGAGAAAACCGTAATGTAATAATCAGAAGACTGTATCTGTTATAATGACAAAACTGTAAT
>NW_013879382.1:0-296 GCF_000517525.1 Limulus polyphemus
GTGTTACAGTTGCTCTACTTTATTACACATCACAGGAATAGTATTACAATTACTATACTTTATTACACATTACAGAAATAGTGTTACAATTACTATACTTTATTACACATTACAGAAATAGCGTTACAATTACTCTATTACACATTGCAGAAATAGCGTTACAATTACTCTACTTTATTACACATTACAGAAATGGTGTTACAATTACTCTACTGTATTACACATTACAGAAATAGTATTACAATTACTCTACTTTATTACACATTACAGAAATAGTGTTACAATTACTCTACTCT
>NW_013879383.1:0-585 GCF_000517525.1 Limulus polyphemus
TATTCTCTAGACAAATATGTCGTATGTTAGGTGTGATAACTTATATAAAAACATGTTATAGAAATTTCTAGACTTATTTGTAAAATTCAAAGTTTTACAAAATTATGGTTTACAAATTCTTCAAAATACATAATATGTAACTGGTTCAAGCTCTTAAAATGATATAACATTTAACTTGTGTATTTAAAATACATTTCACTAAATAAACTACCAAACCCTTTTCACAGTGGTATCAGGTACCTGATGATGACAAAACCTTGTCGAAACGTTGTACATTTACTGTTATGTTAAATTTATATTAAAGTTTTTCTTCATTACCCATTTAAGCCGTCTCCAACCATTATTATAACTATAGCATAGAATAATACAAAATGTATATATGTACTTTAAAAATCAAAATAGAATTACAAATATTTCGCCACACGAGCACAATAAAAATGAGTATGTTATATGAACTATATTGTATGTGGTTACTAGTGGCAAAGGTCGGTATTTGTATCAGCCAACCCATTTAGTATATCATATATGTACAGGAATTATACAGATGTTTAGAGGAAAAGAAACTGCGTGCACACACTAGTGACA
>NW_013879384.1:0-391 GCF_000517525.1 Limulus polyphemus
AACAAAATCTGGAGGAAGGAAGACTAAAAGTCCGTTATCACAGTCGACAAAATATGTTGGAAAACTGACTAAAAGGACCCATATCAATGTAAACAAAATTTAGTGGACGGAGGACAAAAAGACCGTTATAACAGTCGACAAAATAAAGTTTAAGAAGGATTAAAATACAATTATGAAAGTCATTAAAATATAGTTTAAGAAAGACTAAAAATACCGCTATCAAAGTTGAAAATATCTAGTCTAAGAAGGCCTAAATAGACTGTTATGAAAGTCGACAAAATCGAGTGGAAGAAACTAGATTTTTTGACTTTGAAAACGTGTTTTTGTCCTTTTTCCACTTTTTGTTGACATTGATAAGGTTCCTTTTATTCTGGAGGAAGGAATACTAAAA
>NW_013879385.1:0-295 GCF_000517525.1 Limulus polyphemus
TAACTAGAGTTACACCTAGGTATTCGTATAGTTGTTGTTCCAAATAACGCTAAAGATGCGTATGGTGGTTACAATATCGGTAACTAGAGTTACAGCTAGGTGTTCGTGGAGTGGCTGTACCAAATAACGCTAAAAATGAGTATTGGGTTTTAAATTCGGTAACTAGAGTTAAACCTAAGTGTTCCTGGAGTAGTTGTACCAAGTAAGGCTAAAGATGAGTATGGTGGTTATAAATTCCGTAACTAGAGTTACACCTAGGTGTTCATGGAGTAGCTGTACCAAGTAAGGCTAAAGA
>NW_013879386.1:0-296 GCF_000517525.1 Limulus polyphemus
TGAATGGTAATTATTCACAAAGACTGTTTAATTCCATAAAAGTTAGAGAGGCTCACAAAGTCTAAGATATTACATCATGTTTTTGTAATGGAAGACAATACAGAAAACAACATTAGTGTCTGATGATGACAGATGTTAGAATAATACTCTTCATTTTCACGTGCTTCAACATTATCTTATAATCAGTTACTTATACACTAGATTGGAGGGCAAGGGTATTTTCTCAATTATCAACTGTTAACCGAATGTATTTCAATTGCTATGACCACAACAAAGATAAACAGAATAATAACAAC
>NW_013879387.1:0-601 GCF_000517525.1 Limulus polyphemus
TTACAGTGTGTATATATATTTCCACTACAGACGAAGAGTAAGTTTTAGATACATCTATGTTTGAACCACTGCTGTACATTTAACTATAAGTCGGAGCTTGTTGTTACCCAAAATTAAATAAACAAGAAACAGCTGAAAATAAATCGATATTATGTAAAAATGAAAACGAGTTAAGCTGGTTAAAAGTTTGTTTGTTTGTAGTTAAGCTCAAAGCTACACAATGGGCTATCTGTGCGGTTTAAATTTATGTAAGAAAATTAAGTATTAAGAAGGTTCATTTGGGCTGTTTTCCCAAAGGTTAATTAAATAATTGTTTATGTTTTATCAATGTGACAAGGAAAACCAGTTGAAGTTATGGATGTCAAGGAAGTTTAAAAAATAAATTCTACATGCGCTGAGGGTCTCTGAGAGTGAGACAGTCTCGCGGACCTCAGTTTAATGGACAAAGTAATATTTAGTTAAATGTACAGCAGTGGTTCCTAAACTGAGGTCCGCGAGACTGTCTTACTCTCAGAGACCCTCAGCGCATGTAGAATTTATTTTTTAAACTTCCTTGACATGGGACAAAGTAATATTTAGTTAAATGTACAGCAGTGGTTCT
>NW_013879388.1:0-295 GCF_000517525.1 Limulus polyphemus
ACACTAGATTTTTGTGACATTCGTAATGGTCTTTTTAGTCTTTCTTTCACTAGATTTTGTCGACTATGATAACGGACTTTTTAGTAATTCTTACACTAGATTTTTTGACATTCATAATGGTATTTTAAGTCTTTCTTTCACTACATTTTGTTTACTTTGATAATGGTCTTTTTATTCCTTCTTCCACTAGATTTTATTAACTTTGATAACGATCATTTTAATTATTCTTACACTTATGTTTTTGATATTAATAATGGTCTTTTTAGTCCTTATTAAACTACACTTTTTGACATTC
>NW_013879389.1:0-296 GCF_000517525.1 Limulus polyphemus
ATTTTCTAAAAGCAAGTGTTGTGTGCCCTGCTTGGGAGAAGGTGTCTAGTCTAAGCCCCACGACAAAGCACTATTGGGCACAATGCGACCAGTTGAGGCTTGCAGATGGTATTCTTGTAAGGAGATGGGAAACTACCGATGGGAAAGTGACGACTTGGCAAACAGTTATACCGGGGAAGTTACGGGAAGTTGTGTTGCATCAATCCCATGATACTCTAACAGGAGGACATCTCGGAGTTAAGAAAACATTGAGTCACCTACGACACAGATTTTACTGGATAGGTATGAGACAAGAT
>NW_013879390.1:0-550 GCF_000517525.1 Limulus polyphemus
ACTAGGTATTCAAGTGTGACAAAATAGTAAGATACAAACTAGCATTTAAGCATGACATTTGTATCTTATTATTTACTAGCATTCAAGCATGACATTTGTATCTTACTATTTACTAGCATTCAAGCATGACATTTGTATCTTATGATTTACTAGGTATTCAAGCATGACATGTGTATCTTACGATTTACTAGGTATTCAAGCATGACATGTGTATCTTACTATTTACTAGGTATTCAAGTATATCATTTGTATCTTACTATTTACTAGGTATTCAAGCATGACATTTGTATCTTACTATTTACTAGGTATTCAAGTGTGACATTTGTATCTTACTATTTACTAGGTATTCAAGTGTGACACTTGTATCTTACTATTTACTAGCATTCAAGCATGATACAAATGTCACACTTGAATACCTAGTAAATAGTAAGATACAAATGTCCTAGTAAATAGTAAGATACAAATGTCACACTTGAATACCTAGTAAATAGTAAGGACATTTGTATCTTACTATTTACTAGGTATTCAAGTATAACATTTGTATCTTACT
>NW_013879391.1:0-296 GCF_000517525.1 Limulus polyphemus
GCAGTCCTAGAACACCCATCTTTGACATCAAATATACCTTCTTTATGTTGAAATTCATATGCTCCAATTTCCATAATATCTGTGCAATGTGCATGTGTTACAGCTGCTGAGCCTGTTGTATCAAACTTCATAAATCTACTTAAAATTAGACTTGAAGTGAAAATACTGTTACGTCTCCGTTTGTTAATTAACTTTCCGTAACTTCGTTCCGACGAAACTTTAGCGACACAAGTCCTTACTTAATAAAACTGGTTTATTCTTTCTGAATAAATTCACGAAGGTACAAGATATTTCCA
>NW_013879392.1:0-510 GCF_000517525.1 Limulus polyphemus
ATTCTACCAAAACACTTCTTGAAGACATGATTGGAAGAAGACACACACTTCGATTCTACCAAAACACCTCTTGAAGACATGATTGGAAAAAGACACACACTTCGACTCTACCAAACACCTCTTGAAGACATGATTGGAAGAAGACACACACTTCAATTCTACCAAAACACCTCTTGAAGACATGATTGGAAGAAGACACACACTTCGATTCTACCAAAACACCTCTTGAAGACATGATTGGAAGAAGACATACACTTCGATTCTACCAAAACACCTTTTGAAGACATGATTGGAAGGTGTGTGTCTTGTAAGACACACACTTCGATTCTACCAAAACACCTCTTGAAGACATGATTGGAAGAATTTTGGTAGAATCGAAGTGTGTGTCCTTCAAGAGGTGTGTAAAATCATGTCTTCAAGAGGTGTTTTGGTAGAATCGAAGTGTGTGTCTTTTTCCAATCATGTCTTAAAGAGGTGTTTTGGTAGAATCGAAGTTTCGATTCTACCAAA
>NW_013879393.1:0-296 GCF_000517525.1 Limulus polyphemus
CATGTTCTGCACCATTCTTCCAGATCTTGCCTCATACCTATCCAGTAAAATCTCTGTCATAGGTGACTGCAATGTCTTCTTAACTCCAAGATGTTCTCCTGTTAAATTATCATGGGATTGACGCAGCACAACTTCCCGTAACTTTCTCGGTATAACCGTTTGCCAGGTCGTCACATTCCCATCTGCAGTTTCCCATCTCCGGAGAAGAATACCAGCTTGAAGCTTCAACTGGTCCCATTGTGCCCAATAGTTCTTTGTCACAGGGCTTAAGTTAGACACCTTCTCCCAAGCAGGGC
>NW_013879394.1:0-296 GCF_000517525.1 Limulus polyphemus
AGTGTTGTGATAGAGAATTTTATTTCCTTGATATCGAATTTGATAAAATGAACAAACCAAATAAATGATTTTCTACTTAGAGATCCGTATCCAAAGACACAGAATAGGCAATACAAGAAAATGTTGATGTGTTATCAATTCATTGGATGAGGATCATCGCGAAAAAATGAGGCGCAAAATTTGTCTGACCGATTTAAAAATATAAAACTGCCCTGAAAGGGGTCGGAGCAAGTGCGGTTTACTCCGACCCTCGTGTAGTACTAACCATCTACATTCAAGGACAACCTATCATGGTA
>NW_013879395.1:0-457 GCF_000517525.1 Limulus polyphemus
GTGTTGTCTTACTGACAGTACACATTATCGTTGAATATTGTGTCTTCTTATTGACAGTACACATTATTGTTAAATCTTGTATTTTCTTACTGACAGTACACATTATCGTTGAATATTGTGTCTCCTTATTGACAGTACACAGTATCGTTAAATCTTCTGTCTTCTTATTGACAGTGCACAGTATCGTTTAATCTTGTGTCGTCTTATTGACAGGACACATTATTGTTAAATCTTGTGTTTTCTTACTGACAGTACGCAGTATCGTTAAATCTTATGTCTTCTTATTGACAGGACCCCTGTCAGTAAGAAAACAGAAGATTTAACAATAATTACACATTATCGTTAAATCTTGTGTGTTCTTATTGACAGTACACAGTATAGTTAAATCTTGTGTTTTCTTCTTGAAAGTACACAGTATCTTTAAATCTTGTGTCTTCTTATTGACAGTACACAGTAT
>NW_013879396.1:0-296 GCF_000517525.1 Limulus polyphemus
GGCATAGTTGATATATTTCTGTTATCATTTGTATTATTGTTTGATGTTGTTTTCCAACCACCATTATCATCCGTAGTTTTACCTAGCGTGGTTTCATCATATCCACTATCGTCAGTAGATTTGTCTGGCATGGGGCTTTCGTTATAATCAGTAGATTTGTTTCGTGTAGTTTTTCCATTATCATCTGTATAACTGTGTGGTGTCGTTTTACCATATTCACTATCATCAGTAGGTTTTTCTCGCGTGGTTTCACTATATCTATCATCATCGGTAGGAATATTTGTCGTAGATTTCCC
>NW_013879397.1:0-296 GCF_000517525.1 Limulus polyphemus
GGTTTGTTAAACGATCTTTTATTGGAGTTTATCTTAAACGTTTATCTGTAACTGGAGGGTGTCTCTCACATACACGTAACAAACGAATGAAAGGTTAGTATGGTTTGTTAAACGATCTTTTATTGGAGTTTATCTGTAACTGGAGGGTGTCTCTCACATACACGTAACAAACGAATGAAAGGTTAGTATGGTTTGTTAAACGATCTTTTATTGGAGTTTATCTGTAACTGGAGGGTGTCTCTCACATACACGTAACAAACGAATGAAAGGTTAGTATGGTTTGTTAAAAATCTACC
>NW_013879398.1:0-296 GCF_000517525.1 Limulus polyphemus
ACCTCTCCACAGGTTACAAACACTGACGATACCTCTTTACAGGTTACACACACTGACGATACCTCTCCACAGGTTACAAACACTGACGATACCTCTCCACAGGTTACAAACACTGACGATACTTCTCTACAGGTCCCACACACGTTGACGATACCTCTCTACAGGTCCCACACACTGACGATACCTCTCTACAGGTCCCACACATTGATGATACCTCTCTACAGGTTACACACATTGACGATACCTCTCTACAGGTTACAAACATTGACGATACCTCTTTTACAGGTCCCACACAC
>NW_013879399.1:0-296 GCF_000517525.1 Limulus polyphemus
TTTCATAAATAGCCCATAACAGTTACTATAGGCATCATTTCATAAATAACACATAACAGTTACTATAGGCATCATTTCATAAATAGCCCATAACAGTTACTATAGGCATCATTTCATAAACAGCCAATAAAAGTTAGTACAGGCATCATTTCATAAATAACACATAACAGTTACTATAGGCATCATATCATAAATAACACATAACAGTTACTATAGGCATCATTTCATAAGTAGCCCATAACAGTTACTATAGGCATCATTCCATAAATAGCACATAACAGTTACTATAGGCATCA
>NW_013879400.1:0-324 GCF_000517525.1 Limulus polyphemus
TCAATAAGAAGATATCGTTAAATCTTGTACTGTGTACTGTCAATAAGAAGACACAAGATTTAACGATATTGTGTACTTTCAATAAGAAGACACAAGATATAACAATACTATGTACTGTCAATAAGAAGACACAAGATTTTACGATACTGTGTACTGTCAGTAAGAAAACACAAGATTTAACAAAAATGTGTACGGTCAATAAGAAGACACAAGATTTAACGATACTGTGTACTGTCAATAAGAAGAAACAAGATTTAACGATACTGTGTACTGTCAATAAGAAGACACAAGATTTAACGATACTGTGTACTGTCAATAAGAAGA
>NW_013879401.1:0-296 GCF_000517525.1 Limulus polyphemus
AATATTTTTCCCGTATCAAAAATATAATTCAAAATGAATATGGAATTTCGGCTAATAATAATATTTTTCCCGTATCAAAAATATAATTCAAAATGAATATGGAATTTCGGCAAATACTGATATATTTCCCGTATCAAAAACATAATTCAAAATGAATATGGAATTTCGGCAAATACTGATATATTTCCCGTATCAAAAACATAATTCAAATTGAATATGGAATTTTGGCAAATACTGATATATTTCCCGTATCAAAAACATAATTCAAATTGAATATGGAATTTCGGCAAATACTG
>NW_013879402.1:0-295 GCF_000517525.1 Limulus polyphemus
CGGGATGTATCTTCTTCCGTACTGGTCTCCATCTTGTTGGCTTCTGCTTCATGTGGAGTTCATCTGTTTCATCAGTAAATGTCCTATCATCGGTAACAATCACATCAGTGGTAGTAACTTCATCAAGAGCTCCACCGTTTCCCTTCTCAAAACTGAGTAGAGTTTCTTCTTCGACAGTGGCTTCTTCAGGTGGCACGTCTTCAGCAGCGTCATTTGTTCTATTTTCCACTTCGTCCCAACCTAAATGTCCTGGACCGTGATAACGCCAAAGCCTGTTGGCATGCGCCACTTTTGG
>NW_013879403.1:0-296 GCF_000517525.1 Limulus polyphemus
AACACCTAGGTATATTTCTAGTTACAGAATTTATAACCACCATACTCATTTTAGCCTTACGTAGAACAATTACTCCATGAACACTTAGGTTTAACTCTGGTTACCGAATTTATAACCCCAATACTCATCTTTAGCGTTATTTGGTAGAACAACTCCACGAACCCCTAGGTATAACTCTAGTTACTGAATTTGTAACCACTATACTCATCTGTAGCGTTATTTGGTACAATAACTCCACAAACACCTAGGTGTTTCTCTAGTTACCGAATTTATAACCACCATACTCATTTTTAGCC
>NW_013879404.1:0-296 GCF_000517525.1 Limulus polyphemus
TATAAATTACTTTTCTAATTACAACAGTACGTCATTGTACAATACATCATAACGTCATAAAGACCCCGTGTATTCACTTGTTATTTAAAATTCAGGTATAATTACAACAGCATGTCATTGTACAATACATCATCATATCAAAGAGACCCCGTGTATTCACTTGTTATATAAAATACAGTTATAACTACAACAGCATGTCTTTGTAAAATACATCATAAGGTCATAAAGACCCCGTGAATTCACTTGTTATATAAAATACTGTTATATTACAACAGCATATCATTGCATAATACATC
>NW_013879405.1:0-296 GCF_000517525.1 Limulus polyphemus
CTGATGTTTTCCATTTGTACTTCTTGTTTCCTTTCTTGTTCCAGTTGCCACTGCTGTAGTCTCTCTTCTTGTTTCTTCTCTCGTTCTTCTTGTTTATTTTCTTTCTCCTCCAACAACTGCTGTAATTTCTCTTCTTGTTTATTTTGTTGTTCGAGCTGCCACTGTTGCAGGTTTTCTTCCCATTGCTGTAATCTTTCTTTTTGTTTCTTATCTCGTTCTTCTTGTTTCTTTTCTTTTTCCTCCAACAACTGCTGTAATTTCTCTTGTTTATTTTGCTGTTCGAGCTGCCATTGTTG
>NW_013879406.1:0-296 GCF_000517525.1 Limulus polyphemus
AAGCACATATTGAACTACCACAGTACGTTATTCCACCAAGCACATATTGGACTACCACAGTACATTGTCCCACCAAGCACATATTGGACTACCACAGTATATTATCCCACCAAGTACATATTGGACTACCACAGTACATTATCCCACCAAGCACATATTGGACTACCACAGTACATTATCCCACCAAGCACATATTGGACTACTACAGTACATTATTCCACCAAGCACATATTGGACTACCACAGTACGTTATCCCACTAAGCACATATTAGACTACCACAGTACGTTATCCCACT
>NW_013879407.1:0-296 GCF_000517525.1 Limulus polyphemus
ATATAGAAGTAGTTATATGAACATGCAGCACGAAGTATTATTGTGTTTATATAGAAATAGTTACATGGACATACTAGAGACTACTATTATATTTATATAGAAGTAGTTACATGGACATACTAGAGACAGTGCTATTATGTTTATATAGAAGTAGTTACATGAGCATACAACAGACAGTACTATTATAATTATATATCAGTAGATACATGGACAAAAAACAGAGTAATATTA
Organism: Limulus polyphemus; assembly: GCF_000517525.1. Classification (NCBI taxonomy): domain Eukaryota; kingdom Metazoa; phylum Arthropoda; class Merostomata; order Xiphosura; family Limulidae; genus Limulus; species Limulus polyphemus. Next base: position 232 of record NW_013879407.1, read on the forward strand.
TATTTATATAGAAGTAGTTACATGGACAGACAAATGACAGTACTATGATATTTATAGAGAAGTAG
>NW_013879408.1:0-352 GCF_000517525.1 Limulus polyphemus
TGCGTAGCTCTAGTTACCGAATTTATAACCACCATACTCATCTTTAGCCTTACTTTGTACATTTACTCCATCAACACCTAGGTGTAACTCTAGTTTCCGAATTTATAACAACCATACTCATCTTTAGCATTACTTGGAACAACTACTCCATGAACATCTAGGTGTAACTCTAGTTACTGAATGTACAACCCCATACTCATCTTTAGCGTTATTTGGTACAACAACTCCACGAACACCTAGGCGTAGCTCTAGTTACCGAACTTATAACCACCATACTCATCTTTAGCGTTATTAGTGGAGTAGTTTTAATGAACACCTAGGTGTGACTCTAGTTACCGAATTTATAACCACC
>NW_013879409.1:0-510 GCF_000517525.1 Limulus polyphemus
TAAAGATCCGTACTCTTTGTTGACATTAACTGTTTAACAAAGAATGATATAAAGATCCGTACTCTTTGTTGGGATTAACTGTTTAACAAAGAATGACATAAAAATCCGTACTCTTTGTTGACATTAACTGTTTAACAAAGAATGATATAAAGATCCGTACTCTTTGTTGGGATTAACTGTTTAACAAAGAATGGTATAAAGATCCGTACTCTTTGTTGACATTAACTGTTTAACAAAGAATGACATAAAGATCCGTACTCTTTGTTGACATTAACTGTTTAACAAAGAATGACAGACATTAACTGTTTAACAAAAATGACATAAAGAGTCGTACTCTTTGTTGGCATTAACTGTTTAACAAAGAACGATATAAATATCCGTATTCATTGTTGCCATTAACTGTTTAACAAAGAATCATATAAAGATCCGTACTCTTTGTTGATATTAACTGTTTAACAAACAATGACATAAAGATCCGTACTTTTCGAAATGCTCTCTTGACAGTTTTAA
>NW_013879410.1:0-370 GCF_000517525.1 Limulus polyphemus
CTATTATAATTTTTGCGACTTTTGTGGTCGTTTTATGTTACTCTTTTATTGGCTTTTCTGAAAGCGTATGTGTACTGCAGTGAAGCTTTTGGTTACTGATTGTTTTTCAATTTCTTGTTACCAGAGGGTCCTTAATTAATGATTCTTCACTAAATTTGGTATGTAGGTACACTTTAACGTTGCGTAGTAATATGCAGAGTTTTACCTTCCTACTGTTTGTTTTAAAGGAGTTATGGAACGTTTTGTGTTTTGTAACAGTACTTCGTTCCATTTGGACGGATCTTCTCGAAATTTTTGCATGTAAATATGCAACTATGCAACGAACGTTCTTGAAATTCTAGCCTTCTATAATAATTGTTGCGACTTTTGT
>NW_013879411.1:0-296 GCF_000517525.1 Limulus polyphemus
GAGTCTTGGTTACTGAATGTAGAAGTTATGTGGATCAGTAGTAGTATGTTGAATTAGTGAGTCTTGGTTACTGAATGTAGAAGTTATGTAGATCAGTAGTAATATGTTGAATTAGTGACTCTTGGTTAGTGAATGTAGAAGTTATGTGGATCAGTAGTAGTATGTTGAATTAGTGAGTCTTAGTTACTGAATGTAGAAGTTATGTAGATCAGTAGTATGTTGAATTAGTGAGTCTTGGTTACTGAATGTAGAAGTTATGTAGATCAGTAGTAGTATGTTGAATTATTGAGTCTTGG
>NW_013879412.1:0-296 GCF_000517525.1 Limulus polyphemus
GTTCATTTTCTCGATCTTCTTGTTTCTTTTGCTGCTCTTGTATTGCAGCCATCAAGTCTGCTATGCTGTAGTTTGATTTGCCGCTTCTCGTTTCCATTTTTTTTATCCCACTTTCTGACACCAATTTGTTACGTCTCCGTTTGTGTTGATTGATTTTTCGTAACTTCGTTCCGACGAAACTTAAGCGACACAAGTTCTTTCTTAATAAAAACTGGTTTATTCTTTCCGAATACAACTTTACCGATACACTTAGTCTCAATACTCGCGCTAAAACAACACTGTAACGAACGAGCGTT
>NW_013879413.1:0-295 GCF_000517525.1 Limulus polyphemus
CTTCAGATTTTAAACCCTATTTTTATGCTTAACTGTATTCCTAGAAATGTTTCAGATTTTAAACCATATTTTCCTGATTAACTGTATTCCTAGAAATGTTATCAGATTTTAAACCCTATTTTCTTGATTAACTGTATTCCTAGAAATATTTCAGATTTTAAACCATATTTTCTTGATTAACTGTATTCCTAGAAATATTTCAGATTTTAAACCATATTTTCTTGATTAACTGTATTCCTAGAAATGTTTCAGATTTTAAACCATATTTTCTTGATTAGCTGTATTCCTAGAAATG
>NW_013879414.1:0-316 GCF_000517525.1 Limulus polyphemus
TTGAACTTCAGTTTGATGACACCTGGTTAGCTCAACCTCTCTTTTAACACTTACCGGAATTTAGCCTTTGTTGTTCCCTCGTTGGTAAGTAGTCCAACTCTAGCATGTATGGGTCTTCAATGTCAGCCAAGTATACTTTGTGTCTGTCCTTCATGCTTATGAGCTCAATAGTTACCCACACTGGTCCCCACAACCTTGCATAATGTCCTGCCACACCACAGAGCTTCTGCATGGCTTCTGGTACTCCTTTGTGATCTAGCACCTTGATACTCACAAGGGTTTGCTGAGACGCAGAGTTCTATGACAAAGTTGCACC
>NW_013879415.1:0-296 GCF_000517525.1 Limulus polyphemus
GCTGAGTAATAATATATGATATTACGACATTTCAACTGATGTTAAAGCTGAGTAATAATAGATATCAACTGATGATAAAGCTGAGTAATAATAGATATCAACTGATGATAAAGCTGAGTAATAATAGATGATATTATGATATTTCAACTGATGTTAAAGCTGAGTAATAATAGATGACATTACGACACTTCAACTGATGTTAAAGCTGAGTAATAATAGATGATATTACGACATTTCAACTGATGTTAAAGCTGAGTAATAATAGATGATATTACGACACTTCAACTGATGTTAAA
>NW_013879416.1:0-296 GCF_000517525.1 Limulus polyphemus
GGAGGGATCTTTATTGAATGGTGATTGCCTGTGTTTATTTTGTGCTCTACAACGTTTGTGCGGCCAAGGTCATGATCTCCTTTCGAAAAGACGTCTGCATAATTTACCAAAAGTTCTTTTACCCAAAGAGCCTGTGATGCCAAATGGATTATGCTCTTCTTATAGAGGTCAGTTAAATGTTCTGGAAGTGTATGTCCTTTCTTTACAGTTGTATTTCTTACTATAACATTGACTGGCTCTACCTCCTGGCACACACCCAAAAATGCCCCTTCCTTAAGTGTCTGTTCACATTTAGA
>NW_013879417.1:0-296 GCF_000517525.1 Limulus polyphemus
TTTTTTAATGTTGGTCTTTGACACTGGTATGTTACTACCTGTTTAAATGTCGTTAATATCTAAAGTTGTTTAATGTTGGTCTTTGACAATGGTATGTTACTACTAGTTTAAATGTCGTTAATATCTACTGTTTTTTAATGTTGGCCTTTGACACTGGTATGTTACTACCTGTTTAAATGTCGTTAATATCTACTGTTGTTCAATGGTGGCCTTTGACACTGGAATGTTACTAGCTGTTTAAATGTCGTTAATATCTACTGTTGTTTAATGTTGGCCTTTGACATTGGTATGTTACT
>NW_013879418.1:0-296 GCF_000517525.1 Limulus polyphemus
AGGAGTTACACCTAGGTGTTCATGGAGTAGTTGTACCAAGTAAGGCTAAAGATGAGTATGATGGTTATATATTCGGTAACTATAGTTACACCTAGGTGTTCATGGAGTAGTTGTACCAAGTAAGGCTAAAGATGAGTATGATGGTTATAAATTCGGTAACTATAGTTACACCTAGGTGTTTATGGAGTAGCTGTACCAAGTAAGGCTAAAGATGAGTATGATGGTTATAAGTTCGGTAACTATAGTTACACCTATGTGTTTATGGAGTAGTTGTACTAAGTAAGGCTAAAGATGAA
>NW_013879419.1:0-296 GCF_000517525.1 Limulus polyphemus
AAGTTGTACCAAGTAAGGCAAAATATGAGTATTGTGGTCATAAGTTCGGTAACTAGAGTTACACCTAGGTGTTCGTGGAGTTGTTGTACCAAGTAAGGTTAACGATGAGTATGGTTATCAATTAGGAACTACAGTTGCACCTAGGTATTAGTGGAGTTGTTGTACCAAATAACGCTAAAGATGAGAATGGTGGTTACAAATTCGGTAATTAGAGTTACACCTAGGTGTTTATGGAGCAGTTGTACCAAGTAACGCTAAAGATGTGTATGGTGGTTATAAATTCTGTAACTAGAGTT
>NW_013879420.1:0-295 GCF_000517525.1 Limulus polyphemus
CGTGGAGTTGTTGTACCAAATAACGATAAAGATGAGTATGGGGTTATAAATTCGGTAACCAGAGTTAAACCTAAGTGTTCATGGAGTAGTTGTACCAAGTAAGGCTAAAGATGAGTATGGTGGTTATAAATTCGGTAACTAGAGTTACACCTAGGTGTTCATGTAGTAGTTGTACCAAGTAAGGCTAAAGATGAGTATGGTGGTTATAAATTCGGTAACTAGAGTTACACCTAGGTGTTCATGGTAGTAGTTGTACCAAGTAACGCTAAAGATGAGTATGATAGTTATAAATTCG
>NW_013879421.1:0-345 GCF_000517525.1 Limulus polyphemus
GTGTACTGTCAATAAGAAGACATAATATTCAACGGTAATGTGTACTGTCAGTAAGAAAACACAAGATTTAACAATAATGTGTCCTGTCAATAAGAAGAAACAAGATTTAACAATACTGTGTACTGTCAATAAGAATACACAAGATTTAACGATACTGTGTGCTGTCAATAAGAAGACACAAGACTTAACGATACTGTGTACTGTCAATAAGAAGACACAAGATTTAACGATACTGTGTGCTGTCAATAAGAAGACACAAGATTTAACGATACTGTGTAGTTTCAATAAGAAGAAATGTGTCTTCTTATTGATAGTACACAGTATTGTTAAATATTCCGATTTAAC
>NW_013879422.1:0-294 GCF_000517525.1 Limulus polyphemus
TGAAGTACTGATACAAGAGCTACATCCAAATATGTATGAATGTGAAGTACTGATACAAAAGCTACATCCAAATATGTATGAATGTGAAGTACTGATACAAGAGCTACATCCAAATATGTATGAATGTGAAGTACCCATACAAGAGCTACATCCAAATATGTATGAATGTGAAGTACTGATACAAGAGCTACATCCAAATATGTATGAACGTGAAGTACTGATACAAGAGCTACAACCAAATATTTATGAATGTGAAGTACTGATACAAGAGCTACATCCAAATATGTATGAATG
>NW_013879423.1:0-296 GCF_000517525.1 Limulus polyphemus
AATCATGGAGTATTTGTACCAAGTAAACTAAAGATCAGTATGGTGGTTATAAATTGTGTAACAAGAGTTACACATAAGTGTTCGTGGAGTAGTTGTACAAGTAAAGCTAAAGATGAGTATGGTGGTTATAAATTCGGTAACTAGGCTTACACCTAGGTGTTTGTGGAGCTGTTGTACCAAGTAAGGCTAAAGATGAATATGGTGGTTAGAAATTCGGTAACTCGAGTTAAACCTAAGTGTTCATGAAGTAGATGTACCAAGTAAGACTAAAGATGAGTATGGTGGTTATAAATTAT
>NW_013879424.1:0-297 GCF_000517525.1 Limulus polyphemus
TTACGACCAACAGAGCTAACACATCTTTGACTGCTTGTTTTCGACACGTGGTGTCGCGCCAAGCAGTCTGTTTCCTCAGACACCAGCCAGACGTTATCCTGCCTGTAACACTGCCCAGCCCAGCTGTTGCCTGGCGGTAACGAACACCAAGACATGTAACCTTCAGTGCTCGGATAAGAATATTTGCGTCAGGTAAATATTTTGTTTCTGTTTACTTAATCTTAAACTTGAATTACTGAAGAGTTGTGCGCGCTTGCTTGACTGGAGTAATTCACAACGAAGAGCGAGTAATTAGTT
>NW_013879425.1:0-295 GCF_000517525.1 Limulus polyphemus
ATTCCAGTTAAAACTGACTGTGTGTACAGATGGAGTCGTCATGTGTTAAGTTAAAACTGACAGTAGTGTACAGATGAAGTCGTCCTGTGTTCCAGTTAAAACTGATTGTAGTATACAGAGGGAGTAGTCCTGTGTTCAAGTTAAAACTGCCTGTAGTGTACAGATGAAGTAGTTCTGTGTTCCATTTAAAACTGATTGTAGTGTACAGATAGAGTCGTCGTGTGTTATAATTAAAATTGACTGTAGTGTACACATGAGGTCGTCCTGTGTTCCAGTTAAACTGACTGTAGTGTAC
>NW_013879426.1:0-590 GCF_000517525.1 Limulus polyphemus
GTTTACGGGATGAGTATTGTGGTGTGTTAGGCACGTTTATAGGATTAGTATTGTTGTGTGTTAGACACATTTAGAATATAAGTATTGTGGTGTTAGCCACATTTAGAGGATGAGCATTGTGGTAGTTTAGACACGTTTAGAGGATGAGTATTGTGGTGTGTTAGACATAAATGTGAGGATGAGTATTGTGGTGTGTTAGATACGTTTAGTGGATGAGTATTGTTGTGTGTTAGACACGTTTAGAGGATGAGTATTGTGGTGTGTTAGACACTTTTAGAGGATGGGTATTGTGGTTTGTTAGACACGTTTAGAGGATGAGTATTGTGGTGTGTAGACACGTTTACGGGATGAGTATTGTGGTGTGTTAGGCACGTTTATAGGATTAGTATTGTTGTGTGTTAGATACATTTAGAATATAAGTATTGTGGTGTTAGCCACATTTAGAGGATGAGCATTGTGGTTGGTTAAATACATTTAGAGGATGAGGGTGTGTTAGACACGTTTAGAGGATGAGTATTGTGGTGTGTTAGACACGTTTAGAGGATGAGTATTGTGGTGTGTTAGACACGTTTAGTTGATGAGTATTGTGG
>NW_013879427.1:0-296 GCF_000517525.1 Limulus polyphemus
TTTAACAATAATATGTACTATCAAAAAGAAGACAAGATTTAACGATACTGTGTACTGTCAATAAAAAGACACAAGATTTAACGATACTGTGTACTATCAATAAGAAGACTAGATTTACCAATACTGTGTACTGTCAATAAGCAGACACAAGATTTATCAATACCGTTTACTCTCAATAAGAAGACACAAGATTTAACGATACTGTGTACTATCATAACAAGTCATAAGATTTAATGATACTGTGTACTATCAATAACAAGCCACAAGATTTAACAGTACTGTGTCGTGTCAATAAG
>NW_013879428.1:0-598 GCF_000517525.1 Limulus polyphemus
TGAAATGAAATGTTTGAATCACGGAACTGTAAATTATATGTTTTAAAGTGTTGTCATGTAGGAACAAATTGATATATATATATAAAGTACATGTCTGTTGGTCTCTGCGTGTGACTGCCATAACTCCAAGAGGAAATAACTTAGAAACCTGAAATTTGGCACCCATACTAAGTGGTCTCTGAGGGTGTGCACCTGGGTATTGTTAGTTATCCAATTGCTACATATTATAATTTTGAATAGTCCGAAGCCGAGTTAAATAATCTAAATTTAGTAGTTAAGTTGTACTTTGGATTTAGTATTTAATACGCATCGTCTTCGTTTTTAACACAAATACGTTTTAATATACACACACCAGTACAATATTCAATAACAATTATTACGAATAGTTATTACAAACAACGATTCAAAAACAAAAGTTTCACAAACTTACAAACAATATAAAGTTTTCTTTCTAGTCTGGAACTTCCTTGATATCTAGTAATGGTTGGAGACGGCTTGAATGGGTAATGAAGAAAAACTTTAATATAAGTTTAACATAACAGCAAATGTACAACGTTTCGACAAGGTTTTGTCATCATCAGGTACTTAAATGGTTAAG
>NW_013879429.1:0-471 GCF_000517525.1 Limulus polyphemus
TTTATAGAACAATAACCAAATGAGGAATTATCTACCAAGGTAATCTGTAGAACAATAACCTAATGAAGAATTATCTACCAAGGTAATCTATAGAACAATAACCTAATGAGGAATTATCTACCAAGGTAGTCTATAGAACAATAACCTAATGAGGAATTATCTACCAAGGTAATCTATAGAACAATAACCTAATGAGGAATTATCTACCAAGGTAATCTATAGAACAATAACCTAATGAGGAATTATCTACCAAGGTAATCTATAGAACAATAACCTAATGAGGAATTATCTACCAACTCTACCAAGGTAATCTATAGAACAATAACCTAATGAGGAATTCTCTACCAAGGTAATCTATAGAAAGATAACCTAATGAGGAATTATCTACCAAGGTAATCTATAGAATGATAACCTAATGAGGAATTATCTACCAAGGTAATCTATAGAACAATAACCTAGTAAGGAATTCTC
>NW_013879430.1:0-649 GCF_000517525.1 Limulus polyphemus
ACGATTTAACGATACTGTGTACTTTCAGTAAGAAGACACAAGATTTAACAAAACTGTGTACTGTCAATATGAAGACACAAGATTTAACAATACTGTGTACTGTCAATAAGAAGACACAAGATTTAACAATACTGTGTTCTATCAATAAAAAGACACAAGATTTAACGATATTGTGTACTGTCAATAAGAAGACAGAAGAATTAACAATACTATGTACTGTCAATAAGAAGACACAAGATTTAACGATACTGTGTACTGTCAATAGAAGACACAAGATTTAACGATACTGTTTACTCAGTACACAGTATCGTTAAATCTTGTGTCTTCTTATTGAAATTACACAGTATCGTTAAATCTTGTGTCTTCTTATTGACTCAATAAGAAGACACAAGATTTAACGATACTGTGTACTGTCAATAAGAAGAGACAATATTCGACGATAATGTGTACTGTACAGTAAGAAAACATAAGATTTAACAATAATGTGTCCTGTCAATAAGAAGACACAAGATTTAACGGGTACTGTGTACTGTCAATAAGAAGACACAAGATTTAACGATACTGTGTACCTTCAATAAGAAGACACGAGATTTTAAAAAACTGTGGACTGTCAATTAGTAGACAAACGAGTTAACAATACTGTGTACTA
>NW_013879431.1:0-296 GCF_000517525.1 Limulus polyphemus
AGTTACACGTTGTTATATCTGGGTAACTCCTGATGGTTTATGTGTAAGTAGTTACAGGTTGTTATATCTGGGTAACTCTTGATGGTTTATGTGTAAGTAGTTACACGTTGTTATATCTGGGTAACTTTTGATGGTTTATAGGTAAGTAGTTACACGTTGTTATATCTGGGTAACTCCTGATGGTTTATGTGTAAGTAGTTACATGTTGCTATATCTGGGTAACTCTTGATGGTTTATAGGTAAGTAGTTACACGTTGTTATATCTGGGTAACTCTTGATGGTTTATATGTAAGTAG
>NW_013879432.1:0-478 GCF_000517525.1 Limulus polyphemus
TATTAAATTTGGGTAACTAGGGTATAGCTGAGACAGGTATTAAATTAGGGTAACTAGCGTATAGCTGAGACAGGTATTAAATTAGGGTAACTAGGGTACAGCTGAGACAGGTATTAAATTTGGGTAACTAGGGTATAGCTGAGACAGGTATTAAATTAGGATAACTAGGGTATAGCTAAGACAGGTATTAAGTTAGGGTAACTAGGGTATAGCTGAGACAGGTATTAAATTAGGGTAACTGGCGTATAGCTGAGACAGGTATTAAATTAGGGTAACTAGGGTACAGCTGAGACAGGTATTAAATTTGGGTAACTAGGGTATAGCTGAGACAGGTATTAAATTAGGGTAACTAGCGTATAGCTGAGACAGGTATTAAATTAGGGTACCTAGCGTATAGCTGAGACAGGTATTAAGTTAGGGTAACTAGGGTATAGCTGAGACAGGTATTAAATTAGGGTAACTAGGGTACAGCTGAGAC
>NW_013879433.1:0-296 GCF_000517525.1 Limulus polyphemus
TTACAACCACAAAATTACGATTCAACAAAGTCTCTTAATTTTACGGGACGTATCTTCTTCCGTACTGGTCTCCCTCTCGTTGGCTTCTGCTTCATGTGGGGTTCATCTGCTTCATCAGTAAATGTCTTATCATCGGTAACAGTCACATCTGTGGTAATAACTTCATCAAGAGCTTCATCGTTTCCCTTCTCAAAAACTGAGTAGAGTTTCTTCGTCGATGGTGACTTCTTCAGGTGGCACGTGTTCAGCAGGGTCATTTGTTCTGTTTTCCACTTCGTCCCAACTAAAATGTCCTG
>NW_013879434.1:0-295 GCF_000517525.1 Limulus polyphemus
TTACTACAGTGTCAGTTATTAGTAACTGGATATCAAAATTATGACAGTGTCAGTTATTAGTAACTGGATATCAAAATTAATACAGTATCTGTTATTAGTAACTGGATATCAAAATTACTAGTGTCAGTTATTAATAACTGGATATCAAAATTATTACAGGGTCAGTTAGTAGTAACTGGATATCAAAATTACTACAATGTCAGTTATTAGTAACTGGATATCAAAATTACTACAGTATCAGTTATTAGTAACTGGATATACAAAATTAATACAGTATCAGTTATTAGTAACTGGA
>NW_013879435.1:0-296 GCF_000517525.1 Limulus polyphemus
AGCAAATTTTGCAGAATTTGGGAATCCCGCTTTCGACAGTCAACAGAATCATCGTGCAGTTCAGGAAACATGGCAAGGAAACAACTGAGCAGCATCTGGGTTGTCCTGGTCCATCGGAGAGGACAAAAAGGGGCTGTGAAGAGGAGCATTGAAATGGATCCCAGATTAACGACTGCAGAAGTGGCCAAAGTTGGTGGGATGAGCCCGAAATCTGTTCAACGGATTCTCCACAGATTGGGTTATAGTCAGACGAAAGAAGTGGGCAAGTGGTATGATGACCAAGCCTATGGACTTTT
>NW_013879436.1:0-298 GCF_000517525.1 Limulus polyphemus
TTGGTGTCAGAGAGTGGGACAACAACAACAACAAAAAAAAATGGAAACGAGAAGCGGCAAATCAAACTACAGCTTAGCAGACTTAATGGCAGCAATACAAGAGCAGCAAAAGAAACATCGAGAGATTACAGCAGTTGTTGGAGGAAAAAGAAAAGAAACAAGAAGAATGAGAAGAGAAATTACAGCAGTGGTTGGAGGAAAAAGAAAAGAAACAAGAAGAACGAGAAAATAAACAAGAAGAGAGATTACAGCTGTTGTTGGAGGAAAAAGAAAACAAACAAGAAGAGAAATTACAGCA
>NW_013879437.1:0-313 GCF_000517525.1 Limulus polyphemus
GTACTGTCTGTTGTATATCCATGTAATTACTTCTAGATAAATATAACAGTACTGTCTGTTGTATATCCATGTAATTACTTCTAGATAAATATAACGGTACTGTCCGCTGTATGTCCATGTAACTACTTCTAGATAAATATAACGGTACTGTCTGTTGTAGGTCCATGTAACTACTTCTATATAAATATAATAGTACTGTCTGTTGTACGTCCATGTAACTACTTCTATATAAATATAATAGAACTGTCTGTTGTATATCCATGTAATTACTTCTATATAAATATAACGGTACTGTCTTGTTGTACGTCCATGT
>NW_013879438.1:0-295 GCF_000517525.1 Limulus polyphemus
AGTTTAAATAGACTGTACATAGTTAAATAGTTTAAATAGATTGTACATAGTTAAATAGTTTAAATAGACTGTACATAGTTAAATAGTTTAAATATATTGTACATGGTTAAATAGTTTAAATGTATTGTACATAGTTAAATAGTTTAAATAGACTGTACATAGTTAAATAGTTTAAATAGATTGTACATGGTTAAATAGTTTAAATATATTGTACATAGTTAAATAGTTTAAATATATTGTACATAGTTAAATAGTTTAAATAGATTGTACATAGTTAAATAGTTTAAATAGATTG
>NW_013879439.1:0-296 GCF_000517525.1 Limulus polyphemus
CAAGTAGTTAATTTCTTCATTTATGTAGTCCGTTGAACAGAGTCTTGTGGCTGTGTTTATGAGGTTTTTAAGTGTATTGATTTTGTTTGTGGTGTCATGAGCGGAATTCCAGGGGATGTAGATGCCAGTGTGTGTGTTCTTGTGGTGAATTTTGGTTTTAAATTGTGTCCGATCTGATAATTTTGAGGTTAAGAAAATATAACTGTTTATTGTTTTCGTGTTCTATGGTAAATTTGATGTTGGTATGAATGGAATTTATGCGTTCAAAGAAAGTTAGTGTGTGTTCTGTAGAAGTG
>NW_013879440.1:0-368 GCF_000517525.1 Limulus polyphemus
TTCTGTATCCAGTTTACACCACCACCACCATTTATCTAGACATATTTTGACTTCTTGTGTATCTCCTGTATCCAGTTTTACACCACCACCACCACCATTTATCTAGACATATTTTGACTTCTTGTGCATCTCCTGTATTGTTTTACATCACCACCACCATTTATCTAGACATATTTTGATTTCTTGTATCTTCTGTATCCAGTTTTACATCACCACCATTTATCTAGACATATTTTGACTTCTTGTGTATCTTCTGTATCCAGTTTTACACCACCATCACCATTTATCTAGACATAATTTTGACTTCTTGTGTATCTTCTGTATCCAGTTTTACATCACCACCACCATTTATCTAGACATATTTTGAC
>NW_013879441.1:0-296 GCF_000517525.1 Limulus polyphemus
AAAAAGACACACGATTTAGCAATACTGTGTACTATCAATAAGAACACACAAGATTTAACAATACTGTGTACTGTCAATAAGAAGACACAAGATTTAACGATACTGTGTACTGTCAATAAGAAGACACCAGATTTAACGATACTGTGTACTTTCAATAAGAAGACACAAGATTTAACAAAACTGTGTACTGTTAATAAAAAGACACACGATTTAGCAATACTGTGTACTATCAATAAGAACACACAAGATTTAACGATACTGTGTACTGTCAATAAGAAGACACCAGATTTAACGAT
>NW_013879442.1:0-296 GCF_000517525.1 Limulus polyphemus
GAATAAACCAGTGAAATATAGCTAGTTTTGTAAGTAAAGAACAAACCAGTGAAATATAGCTAGCTTTGTAACTAAAGAATAAACCAGTTAAATATCGCTAGCTTTGTAACTAAAGAATAAACCAGTTAAATTTAGCTAGTTTTGTAAGTAAAGAATAAACCATTGAAATATAGCTAGTTTTGTAAGTAAAGAATAAACCAGTGAAATATAGCTAGCTTTGTAACTAAAAAATCAACCAGTGAATATAGCTAGTTTTGTAACTAAAGAATAAACCAGTTAAATTTAGCTAGCTTTGT
>NW_013879443.1:0-295 GCF_000517525.1 Limulus polyphemus
GTTATTGATAGTACACATTATCATTAAATCTTATGACTTGTTCTGATAGTACACAGTATCGTTAAATCTTGTGCCTTCTTATTGACAGTGCACAGTGTTGATAAATCATTTATCTTCTTATTGACAGGACACAGTATTATTAAATTATGTTTCTTCTTATTGACAGTACACAGTATTGATAAATCCTGTATCTTCTTATTGACAGGACACAGTATTGATAAATCCTGTATCTTCTTATTGACAGGACACAGTATTGTTAAATCTTGTGTCTTCTTTTGACAGTACACAGTATTGA
>NW_013879444.1:0-294 GCF_000517525.1 Limulus polyphemus
GTTGTAAATATAAGAGTAAATTAACAAACTGGTTGCAGACTAAAGTCAACAGTGGGTCATAGAATGATAATTGTTATTGGATCTATTTAATCCACTCGGACTTGAAGAAAACCAATGAAGATATGTTGTTAATAGATGAGTTAATAAACACATTGGCTGCAGACTAAAGTCAACAGTGGGTCATAGAATGATAATTGTTATTGGATCTATTTAATCCACTCGGACTTGAAGAAAACCAATGAAGATATGTTGGTAATAGATGAGTTAATAAACACATTGGCTGCAGACTAAAGT
>NW_013879445.1:0-532 GCF_000517525.1 Limulus polyphemus
GAATAAGTTTTATATATCAAAACAGGTAGAATAAATTAAAATTAAAACAGGCAGAATAAGTTATATATCAAAACAGGCAGAATAAGTTTATATATCAAAACAGGCAGAATAGGTTTTATATCAAAACAGGCAGAATAAGTTTTGTATCAAAACAGGCAGAATAAGTTTATATATCAAAACAGGCAGAATAGGTTTTATATCAAAACAGGCAGAATAAGTTTTGTATCAAAACAGGCAGAATAAGTTATATATCAAAACATGCAGAATAAGTTATATGTCAAAACAGGCAGATTAAGTTATATATCAAAACAGGCGATATATAAACTTATTCTGCCTGTTTTGATATATAAACTTATTCTGCCTGTTTTGATATATAAACTTATTCTGCCTGTTTTGATATATAAACTTATTCTCTTATTCTGCCTGTTTTGATATATAAACTTATTCTGCCTGTTTTTTTTATATATCAAAACAGGCAGAATAAGTTTATATATCAAAACAGGCAGAATAAGTTTATATATCAAAACAGGCA
>NW_013879446.1:0-315 GCF_000517525.1 Limulus polyphemus
CCTTCTATTATCATTTTTGCGACTTTTGTGGTCGTTTTATGTTACTCTTTTATTGGCTTTTCTGAAAGCGTATGTGTACTGCAGTGAAGCTTTTGGTTACTGATTGTTTTTCGATTTCTGGATACCAGAGGGTCCTAAATTGATGATTCTTCACCAAATTTGTTATGTAGGTTCACTTTAACGTTGCCTAGTAATATGCAGAGTTTTACCTTCCTACTGTTTGTTTTAAAGGAGTTATGGAACGTTTTGCGTTTTGTACCAGTACTTCGTTCAATTTGGAAGGATCATCTCCAAATTTTGTATGAACGTTCGTTA
>NW_013879447.1:0-296 GCF_000517525.1 Limulus polyphemus
CACAACTTACACAATACCATATCTATAAAACACAACTTACACAATACCATATCTATAAACACAGCTTACACAATACCATGTCTATAAAACGTCTATAAAACACAACTTACACAATACCATATGTATAAAACACAACTTACACAATACCATATCTATAAAACACAACTTACACAATACCATATCTATAAAACGCAGCTTACACAATATCATATCTATAAAACACAACTTACACAATATCATATCTATAAAACACAACTTACACAATACCATATCTATAAAACACAGCTTACACAATA
>NW_013879448.1:0-296 GCF_000517525.1 Limulus polyphemus
GACCTACTGGATTATCGTCGATTTCTATCGTAATAATAAGAGTAATAGTAAAACAGTCTTATAGACCTACTGGATAATCATCGATTTCCATCGTAATAATAAAAGTAATAGTAAAACAGTCTTATGGACCTACTCGATTATCGTCGATTTCTGTCGTAATAATTAGAGTAAATGTAGAACAGTCTTACGGACCTACTGGATTATCATCGATTTCTACCGTAATAATAACAGTAATATTATTCTATCGTAATAATAATAGTAATAGTAAAACAGTCTTATGGACCTACTGGATTATT
>NW_013879449.1:0-295 GCF_000517525.1 Limulus polyphemus
CCAAACAACGCATATTACCGTACAGCCACTAGAGAATGTAGCCTACCCCAAACAACGCATATTACCGTACAGCCACTAGAGAATGTAGTCTACCCCAAACAACGCATATTATCGTACAGCCACTAGAGAATGTAGTCTACCCCAAACAACACATATTATCGTACAGCCATTAGAGAATGTAGCCCACCCCAAACAACACATTATCGTACAGCCACTAGAGAATGTAGTCTACCCCAAACAACGCATATTACCGTACAGCCACTAGAGAATGTAGCCTACCCCAAACAACACATTA
>NW_013879450.1:0-313 GCF_000517525.1 Limulus polyphemus
GCATTAAAAGAGTAACAATGAAAAAAGTAGCCCAAGAGTCTATCGGTTCAATATTAGGGGCAACTATTCACAGATAGTCGATGTCCCCTTTTAACCGTTTCCAAACATGCCACATGTGGACATGCATTGTCGGGGAGAAGAAGAACACCTTTCGACTGACGAGTGAAAGGCGTTTCTGATGAAGGGCTTGATTTAAAAGTTCCAGTTGCTGACTAGAGATCTCTGCATTAATAATTCACTGTAGATTAGGGAGTTCCTTTGATGTCCCACAAAATGCAAAATATCACTTTCTGCGTATGGGGTCTAGGTTTTT
>NW_013879451.1:0-296 GCF_000517525.1 Limulus polyphemus
TTGGATAAAACCAACTATTCATAACTCGAGTCCCACATGGCTAAGATATGAACACACCAACATCATTGGATAAAACCAACTATCCATAACTTGAGTCCCACATGGCTAAGATATGAACACACCAACATCATTGGATAAAACCAACTATTCATAGCTTGAGTCCCACATGGCTAAAATATGAACACACCAACATCATTGGATAAAACCAACTATCCATAGCTTGTGTCCCACATGGGTGAGATAAGAACACACAAACATCTCTGGATAAAACCAACTATTCATAACTTGAGTCCCAA
>NW_013879452.1:0-296 GCF_000517525.1 Limulus polyphemus
TGTGTAACCCATACTCATCTTTAGCGTTATTTGGTACAACAACTCCACGAACACCTAGGTGTAACTCTAGTTACCGAATTTGTAACCAACATACTCATCGTTAGCGTTATTTGGTACAACAACTCCACGAACACCTAGGTGTAACTCTAGTTACCGAATTTGTAACCAACATACTCATCTTTAGCGTTATTTGGTATAACAACTACACGAACACCTAGGTGTAACTCTAGTTAAACAATTTATATCCACCATACTCATCTTTAGCCTTACTTGGCACAACTACTCCATGAACTTTT
>NW_013879453.1:0-295 GCF_000517525.1 Limulus polyphemus
ACTTGTTCCAGAAAGAGGTGCTTTACTTGGGTAACATTGTAAGTGAGCATGGTGTGCAAACTGATCCTGACAAGGTGAAAGCAATGCGTGATTGGCCAACACCAGACAAAGTGGGAGAGTTAAGAAGTTTCTTGGGACTCTGTACCTATTACCGGAAGTTTGTGAAGGACTTTGTAACTATAGCTGCTCCACTGCATGATTTGACTAAAAAAGCCAGAAGTTCGAATGGACAGTTTCTTGCCAGCATTCTTTTAAGACATTGAAAGAAAAATTGGCCTCTGCTCCACTTTTAAAG
>NW_013879454.1:0-296 GCF_000517525.1 Limulus polyphemus
ATGGAGTAGTTGTACCAAGTAAGGACTAAAGATGAGTATGGTGGTTATAAATTCGGAAACTAGAGTTACACCTAGGTGTTCATGGAGTAGTTGTACCAAGTAAGGCTAAAAATGAGTATGGTGGTTATAAATTCGGTAATTAGAGTTACACCTAGGTGTTCATATAGTAGTTGTACCAAATAAGGCTTAAGATGAAAATGGTTGTTATAAATTCGGTAACTAGAGTTACACCTAAGTGTTCATGGAGTAGTTGTACCAAGTAAGGCTAAAGATGAGTATGGTGGTTATAAATTCTA
>NW_013879455.1:0-312 GCF_000517525.1 Limulus polyphemus
CAGTAACTACAGTTACACCTAGGTGTTCGTGGAGTTGTTGTACCAAATAACGCTAAAGATGAGTATGGGGTTATACATTCGGTAACTATAGTTAAACCTAAGTGTTCAAGGAGTAGTTGTACCAAGAAAGGCTAAAGATGAGTATGGTGGTTATAAATTCTGTAACTAGAGTTACACCTAGGTGTTCATTGAGTAGTTGTACCAAGTAAGGCTAAAGATGAGTATGATGGTTATAAATTCGGTAACTATAGTTACACTTAGATGTTTATGGAGTAGTTGTACCAAGTAAAGTTAAAGATGAGTATGGTGGTT
>NW_013879456.1:0-295 GCF_000517525.1 Limulus polyphemus
CTATCAGTAAGAAAACACAAGATTTAACAATAATGTGTCCTGTCAATAAAAAGACAATAGATTTTACGATACTGTGTACTGTCAATAAGAAGACACAAGATTTATAAATACTGTGTACTGTCAATAAGAAGACACAAGATTTATAAATACTGTGTACTATCAATAAGAACACACAAGATTTAACAATACTGTGTATTGTCAATAAGAAGACACATGATTTAACAATACTGTGTACTGTCAATAAGAAGACACGAGATTTAACTATACTGTGTACTGTCAATAAGAAGACACAATA
>NW_013879457.1:0-296 GCF_000517525.1 Limulus polyphemus
TAAACGAAGAAGAACTTTAAGAATAATATCATTCAAACAAAATTCCAACTATTAATAGCCCTGAAGTCTTTATATCAAAAAATCTCCACCTTTTTTATTGTTTTTACTCTTGGTTAGCGAAAGTTCATTTTTATAGCGTTCATAGTGACATAATGTTTTTCGTCAATACTATAATGTCTCAGTTTTAAGTTTTCCGACGAAACAAGCTCTATCGGATGTTTTTCTATTAATTTTGCGTCAAAAAAACCCTTTTTTCCATTTTCCCAAAAAATTCATATTTTCAATAAAAACCATGT
>NW_013879458.1:0-296 GCF_000517525.1 Limulus polyphemus
GGCTAACATAGAAGAACAGTCGACGGCAAAATAAAAAAAAAACGACGACACAGGTTGGTGATATATTTCTTCTTTTTCTTATCAATTCTTTATTTATTATTATAAAAGTAACTAAAAAAGTAAAACATAGAAACTTTTAGCTTTGATAAGGTTAACTTAGGTAATATAAATAAATATAATGATAATAATAATAACATTTTTATACGAGGTACACTCGCTAGGACTAACAGCTCACGAGTAGCACCAGCTATATCTAACTTGGTTCGTGTAACATTTGCTTCATGTTACCGCATATT